>NC_057020.1:6804459-6870718 GCF_000002595.2 Chlamydomonas reinhardtii
GGGGGAAGGGAGGGAGAGGGGGAGGGGGAGGGGGAGGGAGAGGGAGAGGGAGCGGGGGAGGGAGAGGGAGCGGGGCAGGGAGAGAGAGAGGAGGGAGAGGGAGAGGGAGAGGGAGAGCAAGAAGGTTCTCCCCAGGGAGAATGGGGAAGTATGCACACCTGACTGCATTGCACACGACTCATCACAGCTTTGTGTCGCTCGCCTAACCTGCCTGCAGGAAGCTCCGGGGCTCTGGCGGCGCGGGTGCTGCTGCTTGCGGAGGGGGCGGCGCCGCCGCGTGGCGTGGAGGTGGCGGCCAGCCGAGTGGTCCGTGTCAGTGAGGCAGTCATGAAGAAGGCGAGCGGCGTGAACAGGGGGGGGGGCGCTGCGCAAGGGCCGTGGGGATGCAAGGATGTGACACGTGAACGGGCGGGCGTTCACACCGCAGCGACCTGTTTGGAGTGGTGTTACTGGCCCGACGCACAAGGCGCCGACTGGCCAGTCGTGCTAATCGCTCACACCTCCTTGCAACCTTCACACCAGACCCTACGGTGTACACCTCACTGCCACGGCCGCTATGGAAGACCTCCCTCTGCTGCCCATGCGGCCGTGCCAAATGCAGGTGACGGGTCTGGACAACGCGGCAGGCGTGACGGCGGCGGCGGAGCTGGACATGCCGCCGCAGCTCAGCCTGCGACAGCTGCTGCAGCAGGCCGCCGCCACCTCAACCTCAACCTCCACCACAACCTCAACCTCCACCACCACCTCAGCTGCTCCCAGCACCGCCACCTCACGCGCGGTGCGGCTGCTGGTGTTGGACGGGGTTCAGGACCCGGGCAACCTGGGAACCCTGGTTCGATCCGCGCTGGCCTTTGGCTGGCACGGCCTGTTCCTGCTGCCTGGCTGCTGCGACCCGCTCAACGACAAGGCCGTGCGCGCGTCGCGCGGGGCTGTGCTGCGGCTGCCGGTGGCTGCCGGGCAGCTGCGGGAGCTGCAGGAAGCTGCGGAGGAGCTGGGGCTGCTGCTGCTGTGCGCTGACATGGAGGAGGAGGCGGAGGAGGGCGGGGTAGGGGCGGCGGGCAGCGGCGACAGCGGCAGAAGTGCCAGCAGCAGTGCTAGCAGCAGTGCTAGCAGCAGTGGCGGTGATGGCGGACCGGGCAAGGAGCGGGGGCTGCTTGAATCGGGCGGGCTGTTGCCGCTGCTCGAGGCAAACGCAGGAGCTCCGGCGGCGGCGGCCACGGATCCCGGCAGTAGCAGTAGTGGTAGCGGCAGTGGCTGTAGCGGCGGCGTGGCGCTGGTGCTGGGCAGTGAGGGGCAGGGGCTGTCGGGGGCGGTGCGAGCGCTGTGCAGTCCTGTGGCTGTGCCCATGACCCCGGGGGCCATGGAGTCGCTCAATGTGGGTGTGGCGGGCTCGCTGCTCATGTTTGCGCTGAGCCCGGGCCCGCCGCGGCTGTTTGCGCGCCTGGCGGATAAGCTGCGGCAGCGTGCGGGGGCGGGTCAGGCATAGTGGCGACAGCTAAGTGCGCTTACGTCTTGGTCAACGCTGCATGATAAAGAGAACGCAAATGCACATACTTCTTGTTCGCCCTTGGCGATTGTGAATGTGTATGCTCTGTATGGTAGCCGAGCCGAGAGGAGCTCCATTAAGGCAGCTCCAGTCGGAGCCCCTACACACCTCCCCTGGCTGCCCACATCTCAGCAGCTACCTCTGTCCGCCTACAAAATGCGTCACCACCTGCCTCCTTTCCGTCTCAGCAGCACCACACCACCACCACCACAACCCCCGCCGGGCCGGACGCCCGGAGCGTGAGGAATGCGCGTCAGCAAACTTCCAGTCAGCGAGCCAGCAACTTGTCGGTACAATACAGTAACTCCGGCGTTCGACCAGCCGCGCACTCCTGCCCTGCCGTTGCAATTGTTTGCCATCTGCTGGCGTCTGGGAATCAGCTGCACCCTACGGAATCCACTAACCCCCCTAAACACTGTCCCATCGCACACCAACACCAACACCCCCTTCCCAGCACAGCAGCTCAGTCCGCCAGCGCCAGCAGGTGCGCCGCCACCGCCTCCCCCACGCGCAGCCCATCCACGGCCGCCGACATGATGCCGCCCGCGTAGCCCGCGCCCTCGCCCGCCGGGAACAGGCCGGGCATGGTGACGCTCTGGCAGGTGGTGGGGTCGCGGTCCATGCGAACCTGCGGGCAGCAGCCGAGCGGGCGGGCGGGTGGGTGGGTGGGTGGGCGGGCAGCCATTATCGGGTAGTTCTCAGTATCGGGTAAGCAGTCGTCGTAGCAGCAGGGGCAGGGGCAGGAGCACGGGCAGAGGACAGCGATGTGGGAGGGTGCAGCACCCAAACCACCGCCGCCGCATGTGCACATGAGTCGGCACCGAGTGGAGCTCCGGAGGCGCTGCGCGGGAGCTTGTGGTGCCCGCGGCGTGGAGGGGCAGCCGCCCGGCCGCACGGCCTGCAAACGCGCTGCCCTCCGCTCAGTTGAGGCCTTAGATCCCCCCGCCCGCCTATTTTAGTTTGCGCTGGTGTTTACAACCCCACCAAAAGCCACCAATCTTCCGGGCTCCCAATCTCCCATGCCTGCCGGCGCCTGCTCCTGCACCCGCACCAGCGCGCTGCCTAGCGCTACCATCACCCCATTACCTCCCTCTGTGACACCTCCTTCCCTGTCAAATCCTGCCTCCTCATCACTCCGAGCCGGCACCGATACCTACCGGCGCGGCTGTGTGTGTCTGCAACCCAACGCAACCCAACCCAACCAACCTCCGTCAGCATTCCCTGCCAGCCCCCCTTGATTCATTACATGCAATTGCGTTGCCCCCCCCCAAAGAATCCTTCATCCTTACCCACTGGCGCGCCGGCGCCTGTGCCTCCCCCAACACCCCTACAACTTTTTTGTGGTTGTCTTTATTTGGGGCGGGAAATCCGCCCACCCACCCCATCCACTGGCGCCCACCCACCCACCCACCCCAACCCGCCATAAGTAGTATCACTTACAGCTAACGCCTCTGCCTACGCCCCGCCCCGTTAAGCTAGGTTTGGTTTGTTTGGGCTGGTATCTACAACCCCCTCCCCCACGACTTCGTCCGCAGTCTTCAGTGCATCCTGTACCGCTTTTCCAAACATCCCTGCAACCCCCCCCCCCCCACACACACACACACCGCCCCCAACCCCCACACCCACCGGCGCGCTGGTGCGCGTCTCGACGCCGTGCAGCAGCGCCGCCTCCGTCACGAAGCCGCGCAGGCGGCGGTCGAAGCGCCGCAGCGCCTGCCGCAGCGCCTCCGTCAGCGGCGGCGCGTACAGCTGGTGCAGCGGCGCGGACAGCACCCCCAGGCGGTAGGAGGAGGAGGGCAGCGTGCCCACAGACAGGTCGCCTGTGCGGGCGGGGTGCGTGTGTGTGTGTGTGTCTCTCTGTGTGTGTGTGTGTGTGTGTGTGTGTGTGTGTGTGTGTGTGTGTGTGTGTGTGTGTGTGTGTGTGTGGGGGGGGGGTGGGGGTGGGGGGTGGATTGGGGATAGGGTTACGTTCATGATTCCTTAAACGGTGGATGGGGTAGATCAACATGGGAACCAAACGGTAAAGGGGTGGACGTTTCAGGATGACTGGGCTTTTTCATTGGGCCCAGGCACATAACCCCGCCTCCCCCGCCGGTCCGTAGTCCCCCGCCTCCCCTCTAGCCCTCCTAGCCCCCCTAGCCCCACGCCCGCTCGCCACCCCACCTGACATGAAGTCTGTGACCCGCTGCACAGGCGCTGTGAAGTTGTAGCCTCCCATCGCCGCCCCGGCGCGCTCGTACTCCAGCTGCGTGCCCCGAGGCAGGAGCAAAGGCGGGGGCGGGGAGTTACATTCTTTATTATATTTAAGAAGTGCAGGCGCAACCAGGAACCGTAGTAGTGGGATTGCAGGGATTGGTACCAAGGAGTGTGGAATCTTATGCTGGGTGTTAACGAGGTGGGGCGGGGGGTTGCAAGGATTGGTACAGAGGAATACCCCAGAGCGGGGGGGGGGGTTTGAGGTGTAGGTGGCATATGGTGTGCTGTGTGGAGCTGGTGGAGCGGGGCGACACAGCGGCGAGTGGGCGTGAACAGGGGCCCACAAGCCAGCTACGCGCGGCGCATGCTTTTCTTCTTCCCCAGTCCGTCCCGATGCACTTCCCGCCGCCCCCGACCAAGACAAGCCACGACCTGGAAGCTGGCCCCTCGCCCCCACGCCCCCCACCCCCTCGCTCCAAACCCCTCCGCTCCCCCTCCCCCCCACCACCGGAGCCGCCGCCAAATTGCAGAGGGCTCCCGGTGCGCTCGCGGCGTGTGGCGTTCTGCTGCCGTGTGCTCTTGCGCCCGCTCCGTTTGTGACGACTAAATACCTCATGGCCACCCCCTACAGTATCATCGCTTGCAACGAACACCTCTGCCTGTGCTCCGCTAGTTTCACTTGGTTTGGACTGGTATCATATTCACAACCCCTCCCTCCCATACACACACACACACACACGCACACGACCCCACCTGCAGCTCCATTCCCGCCAGCGCGCCGTGCTGCTGCTCCAGGTGCGCCCAGTCCGACGGCCGAACCGCCACCACCAGCGCGGCGTTGGCCCAGATGCTGTTGCGGCGGCTGGGGGGCCGTCACAAATACACGGGGGGGGGGGCAAGCCAAAACCGTACACGTTTAGGTATGCAGGTATGTCGACACGAACGGCGAGTGGGTGGGAGGCGCGGGGCCGCACCGCGCGCACGAGGGATGAAATGGTGGAGGGAGGGTTGCCAACACAAAGGAATAGTCAGCAGGGTCGAGAGGAGCACACGAGAGGAGCATGCCGTGTGCAGATTGGGCAGAGGAAGGATTGGGCAGGCGGCCCAGGCAGGCGGGGAGGGTGGGTGGGTTGCAAGGATGTTTGGAAAAGCGGTACAGGATGCACTGAGGGTGGGTGGGTTGTGAGCGCACACGCACGAGCGCCCAGCAAAGCTGAGCAGGTCCCCCATGCGGGATTAGGGACACGGCACGTGCCGCCAAGCACTCCAGCGGTCGTCGTGTTGTTGCGGTATCATACGGTATTGGGCAACTGGCGGCAGTAATGTCGACACCTCGCCGCGCCGCACCTGAAGCTCATGCCGTTGAGGCAGAGCTCCTGCTCGTTGGTGCTGGTGGACACAATCTGCAGGGCGAGAGCAGGATCGCCGGTGGCGGCGGTTGGGGCGGGGTGGCGGCGGGGCGGGGCGGTGTAAGAGCCAAAGAGAAAGCGGGTGGGTGGTGGGCGGCGGGTGGCGGTGAGGGAGTTACGGGCGTACGTCGTTAATCCAGGTTTTCGCTGGTGGGCGCGGTTGTGCGTGTGGGTGGGCAGGGGACGGGTCTGGATGCTTGGATTGTCGAGGTGTGCTGCCGCGAGTCGCGCAGGCTGGTGCGCTGCGAAGGAGCGTGACAGGATGCTCGCCGTGCGTCGCACACGGGTGCCTCGCAGCTCGGCGCATCATACATCTGGCACTTTCATCGGGCTGCCGGCTTGATACTTCGTACATCAGCCCTGGAAATGCACATATCCCGCCATGTTTCATACAAACCGTAAGCATGAATGGCTACCCCCCCCCCTCTTCCCTCGCTGGACGCACCTGGCCGCCTGGGCACATGCAGAACGAGTAAACGCCGCGCTTGTCGGAGGAGGGGGAGGAGAGGGAGGAGGGGGAGGCCTCCGTCATGCCCCCGCCGCCCTCGCCGCCGTTGGGCTCGGCGACACAGTCGGCACCCCCGTCCACTGGCGGCGCAATGCCGGGAGCGTCAGCAGCAGCGGCGCGCAGAGCCTTGTCGGGTGAGAGGTGAGAGGTGAGATATGGGGTGGGGGTTGTAAATTCCAGCCCAAGCTTATCCAAACCAAGCGAAAACAAGCGGAGCACAGGCAGAGGCGCTAGTTGCAAGCGATAGTACGTCTGAGAGGGGGCAGAGGCGTCGTGTAGCAGAAGGGCGAGCGGCGCCGGCGAGGGGTGTGTGTGTGGGGGGGTGTCAGCCCACAACCATGTGGCTGCCGGGCGCCGGCGCGTCAGCCCCCGTGTTCCCGCGAATGAGCGAACCATGTCCGGTTGCAGTCCAGAGGCATGGTCCGGAGAGGCGCGGCTAGCGGCCTATCGCCCCACGTGGTCTGACGCAGTTCGCGGCGGGTCTCCCCACCCCACACGCCCCGCCTCCCGCCTCCCGCCCCGCCCCCGCCACCCGCACCTGCGCTGTGTTGCCGTCCGCGGACTCGCTCCAGGGCGCCGCCACCCCCGCCGCCTCTGCCGCCGCCGCCGCCGCGGGCGTGGTGAGTCGGTCCATCACCTCCGCCACCAGGGAGTAGTCCGCCACAGGCAGACGGCCCTTGCCGCGCATCACGACTGCGGGCGGGCGGGCGGGGGGGGGGGGGTACATGCATTAAGTTTACGAAGTGAAGTCGTAGCCAGGTACAAAGGTACACAGGGGGGGCGGGCGGGCGGGCGGGAGGGTGGGTGGATAGCCAGAAGGTGGTGGGTTAATGTTGCTAGCTTAGACCCGAGTGTAATGATGCATGCATAAGACACGTGTTTGCCACGATTGCCTAAGCTGGCAATGCGCACATCGGGTTTAAGCCCTTAGTGGATCCGGGATCCGGACCCACCCGCCGCATCCTCGGCGCCGTACTGGATCTCGTCAATGAGGGACTGGGGGTGCTCGATCCGGAATCCAACCGCAAACGGTTTGGCCGTCAGCAGCACCCCCGCCGCCGACAACGTCCTGCGAGCGGTCGGGCTCACATGGGGTCGGCCCGCGCAGTGCAGTGCAGTGCAGACACAATATGGAGATGGACAATATAATAACAACAACAACGTCAATTGCAACGACAACACGCTATAATACGCGGTGTCGCATCGGTACAAGAAGCAAGGGCAGATCGCATCTTGCCGGGCCCTCAGCTTGCGCCGCCCCTTACCCCCGCGCCACCCTCTGCTGCTCACCGGTACAGCGGGCGGGCTGAGTGCCCCACTGCCAGCACCACACCACTCGCACGGATCTCCTCGCCGCCTGCAATGTGCGGAGCCGGTCAGGAGCTGGCGGAGGCGCGCGCGTCCTCGGACCGGTAAACTCCTCTCGTGCCCCCACCGCTACCCCGTTCCTCGCGCACCCCGCCCGCCCTACCATGCTTTGCCACCTCCCCACGGACGCCGCCCCCCTCCTTCCCCCTGGCCACATTGGTTGACGTCCGGCCACCGCACTCACACCCACACCCACCCACCACACACACACCCACACCCCCCCCACACACACACACGCACACGCACACACACACAAATACACAACACGCGCACACACACGCAGGCACGCACTTGTGAGCCGTACGCCCTCGCAGCGGCCGCGCCGCACCGCCAGCTCCTTCACCTGAGCGCCGAAACGCACATCCACGCCAGCCGCCTGACGGGACGGGAAGGGGCGGGGCGGGGGAGCGGGGGGACGGGAGGTTCGCCAGCGGCAGCCGTTCTTGTAGGTTATCAGTGATCCCGTTGGCGCATCCGCAAGGGGTGAGGGGCAGCCGCCGCGGCAGGCCACCACACGAGCGGCAGATGCGGCCCGAACCACGATGAGGCGAGAGTTGCACGGCGTTGCAATGCGCGTCGGCATCCAGCCCAATACCCACACGCGGCCCTCCCCCACCCCTGAAGTGGCCCCAAGCCCGCCTGCCCTTCCCCTCCCGCCCGCCCGCCCGCCCGCCTGCCCCGCCCGGACCCACACCACCCACCTGCAAGTGCGCCCTGAAGCGCTTGAGGATGCGCACCAACGCGTCGGTGCCCAGGTGCGGCTTGCCCGCCACCAGGATGGACTGCGGGGACGGGCGGGTGGGCGGGCGGGCGGGCAGGGAAGGGCGGGCGGGGGCGCGTACAACGCACAATTGATGGAGGTGTATGTGTTTGTGTATGTGTGTGTGTGTGTGTGTGTGTGTGTGTGTGTGTGTGTGTGTGTGTGTGTGCGCGCGTGGCGCCAGTGAGTGTACAGCACTTGATGAGGGGGGTTGAGCACATCTGGGAACAGAGCGAGAGGTGTCAAATGCTGCTGGGGTGGCCATTGCGTGCAGTGTCGGGTGCACTTCCCCCCGGTTTTGGTTTAGTTTCGGCTGGTATTTACAACCCCCTCCCCGCCCCGTTACCGATAGGTCTGTGCACACTTGCACGGGGTCTTTAATTGTGTGCGTTTCGTGGGGCTGGGAACTGACATGCACCCCGGCACACACACACACACACACACACACACACACACACACACACACACACACACACACACACACACACACACACACGAGCCCACCCGCGCACGCCCCCTCCCCCGGTCCCCCCCACCTCCGGCGCGCCAAAGTCCACCAGTGCCTGCAGCACGCGCCGCACGGGGTCGGCGTTGCGGCCAATGCGGGTGGTGAGCTTGCCGTCACTCCACGTGCCGGCGCCGCCCTCGCCTGCAGGCCGCGGTGGGAGCGGGGAGATGTGCATAATCATACTTCAAATAGTACACGCACAAATCAAATAAGCCATGCATGACTCCCTTGACCAAGAAAACAAACAAATGATATTAAGCAGAAGAGGACTTCGGAATCCTCAGGACATTCTCAACCGGTGGACCAATCCCTTGCAGCGCCCGCCGCCAGTGCAGTGTGTGCAGCCGAGAGACCGAACAGGACAGGGCCCAAAGCAGCACACGAGCAAGGCTCGAGGCAATTCACACGATGGACCCAGACACATGGTGTGCCGCTGACGTGCCGTCCACACAGACCTCACCTGCTTGCGGCGAGCCGCTGCGACATGCGAGCCGCTGACAGGCAGCACACCGCCCCACGCCCCGCCCCGAACCCCGCCCCGCCCCACCCCGCCCCGCCCTGTGCCCCGTCCCGACCCCCGCCCCGCGCCGCCCCTGTGCCCCGTCCCGCCCTGTGCCCCGTCCCGCCCCTGCGCCGCGCCGCCCTGCGCCGCACCGTAGCACAGGTTGGAGTCGGGGTCCAGCCGCCGCCGCACGATGAATGCGCCGATGTCGCGGCCGCGCTGCTCCACCGGCTGCCCGCGCTCCAGCAGCACCACGCGCGCGCCCGCCTCCGCAAGCGATAGCGCCGCGAACAGGCCGGCGGGGCCGCTGCGGGGGGCGGGAGGCAGGGCGGGGCGCGGGGCGGGGGGCGGGGCGGGGCGACATGGAGGGGACGTAGCGCGTGGAGTTGTATTGTTGGATGGAGGCGGCTGAGTGCCGTTAATGCCCTGTGCTGGCATCTAATGCGTCCAATGCGCCAATGCCTTGTGCTGTCCAATCAACATGCGACTGCAGCGGACCGCCCATCCACCTGCCGCCACCCGCCGCCCCGCCCCACCTGCCAACCACAACCACGGGGTCCGCCCTCCGCAACCGCTCCGCGGCATCCCCCACCGGCGGCGGCGGGCTGGTCAGCTGGGGCTGGCGCCGCGCCGCCGCCGCCGCCAGGTCCTCCGCCGAGTCCTCCAGACCCACCCTGCGGCGTGGCAGTGCGCGGATGAGGGGAGCGGTGGGCGTGGCGTGCGACCACCAGCCTGCAGCAGGCGAGCCTCGTCGCATTAGGACGCAAGAGGTGAGGGCAGCGGTGCAGAAAGAGAGGGCGAATACAAGGGTAGAGTGCGTGGTGGCAGGGGAGCTGGGTGCGGTCTTGTGGAGAGTGTTGGACTGCGGTTGGCTGCGGCGCAAGTACAGCTGAGCCCTAGGAGCTGGGTCGGTGGACCGACTGGGATCCACGGTCCCTTGGGGCGCAGCTCCCTTCCCCCCTTGGCCGCTGTGATCCGGCATTTGCCCCTCCCCTCCTCCCTCTCGTGGTATCTACAACCCCTCCTCCCTCCCTTCCTCAGCGCCCTCTCCACCCCCGCCTGCCCACCCCTTGCCTCCGGCCCCCTCCCCCTCCATCTCCCTCCGCTCCATTCCTTTGCTCCCTCCCTGCCCTTCCTCCCACCTCTCCACCTCCCCCCCGCACCTCTCCAGCTGGCCCGACCTCGGCACCAGCTTGTGTGCCCCCACTCCCGCCGCCGCCACCGCGCCCGCCGCCACATCCACCACGTACACAAACGACTTGCTGCCGCTGATGTGGCCGTAACTGCTGACACCACCGCTGCTGCCGTTACCATCCCGGCTGGGTCCGGCCCTGCCGCCTCTCCCCGAAGAGTGCCTGTCGCGGCTGCCCCTGCCGCCACCGTCCGACCTGCAAGCCGAACCGACACGGCCAACTCAATGGAATGGGGCGGAGGCGCAGCAGCTCACGTCACCGATGCATGCATGCGCCCGACGTGCATATGCATGTGCATGTGCATGTGCATGCGCCTGACGTGCATGTGCACGTGTGCATATGCATGTGCATGTGCATGTGCATGCACGTGTGCATGTGCACGTGTGCCCAGCACTCAGCAAGTGAGCGGCGCCACCTGAGCACCGCGAGGCGCTTGTGCCGGTGCCGTGCGCACTGCCTCCCCCACTGCTCCCACTCTCACCTCCCGCTTGCCCTCCCTCCCCTCTTGCTCCCCCTCCTCCCCCTCCCGCTAACCGACCGCTCCCCCCACCGCAGCCTGCTTCCCTCTGTGGCGCCCACAGGCGCAGCGCCATGGTGTCTGGCGCCCAGCGGCCCCCGCGCTGGGACCCCACACCACAACACACCTGCTGCATCACCTCGCAGGGTGGGGGTGGCCAATTCCGCCGCTGTCCCCCCCCCTGCTGCCTACTTCGCTACACCTATCTGTAGTCTGTACAAGCTTTGCACACACACACACACACACACACACACACACACACACACACACACACACGCGGTAACAACACGCCTGCTAATAAACTACTACCACCTTCACTTCTCACATAAGCATGACTTTAACCCCTCCCCCGCTGTCTGTGTGCCGCAGCCCCCGCCCCGGGACCCCTCACGCACCTGCCTCCGCCGCGGGGGTCCGCCGCCGCCTGGGCCTTGCGCGCGTCAAAGGACTTGCGCACCAGCCGTATGGCGGCGGCCGGCAGGCGGGCGGTCGTGGCGCCCAGGCGCCAACACACAGCCTCGTGCAGGGCCGGGTGGACACTGATGTCGTCCTGCGGGGGGTGGGGGAGGTGGGGAGGTGGGGAGGTGGGGAAGTGGGGAGGTGCGATGGGGGGGGGCTCGAAAATCGGCCCTGCTTGCATCCGCACACCGCCCTCCGCTTCCCCCTCCCCCACTCACACACGCACACGCCCACACACACACACACACACACAAGTTGAACCCCGCGCCCCAACGTCACGCGCATAGGTGCAGCGCACTTGGCGAGCTGGACACGACCCCGGCAGCGCCCGCCACGCGTGGCAACCCGAGTGTCGAATCCCGAGTTGTCATACCGCCCGCACCCCACGCCCCCGCACCTTCCCCGGGTCCTTCCACGCGGGCACGGATACGCCGTACACGCGCCATGCTCCGCCACCGCCCGCGCTGTGCTGCTGCTGCTGCTGTTGCTGCTGCTGCGCCTGCTGTGAAGACCTCTCGCCCTGCAGACCGGGTGGGCGGAGCGGCGGGTGGTGGGGCGGTGGGTCAGAGCACGCGCGCAGCTGCGGTGTTGCGGGGGTTGCCAGCACGAACAAGGGGTGGCTGCGAGTGAGAGGCATCGCCCAGCCCGACCACTGGGATGCCGCGAATCTCCAATTCCTGGGCGCACTGGCAGTGGGTAGCACCCGTGTGCGGCGCGGCGCATTGCGACCCCCCGCACCCTCCCTCCACCCGACCCGCACACAGCCCCTGCCCTTACCCTGGGGTTCAGCGCAGCCGCTTCCGCAGCGGGTCCTCTGCCGCTGCCCGCAGCCGCCCCACTGGTGGCCGGAGCGCTGCGACGGGCCTCACCTCCTCCACTCCTGCCGCCTCCTCTTGACACCCCGCCCCCTCGGCTCGTCCCCCCCCTGCTGGTGGCCGCGCTGCTGCGCCCGCTGCCACTACTGGAGCCCCTGCCGCCATCAGACCGCCCGGAGTCGCCGCGCTCGGGACTGCGCCCCCGGCCGCCTCCCCTGCCGGAGCCTCCGGCTTTTCCGCCACGAGCTGTGCTGCCAGTGGGCCCAGGACCGGCTGCGGCAGTGGCGACACCGCTAGTGTGCCGTTGGAGATGAGGGACAGGCAGCGATGTAGTTTGCCACGCTGGTGATGCAAGGCGAGAAGAGAAAGGGCGAAGCGCCATGCTCCGCATTGCTGTCGAACAAGGGGAGCACCCTCTATATGCTATTAGGTGAGTTCTTTAATTAGGATTTTCTGTAATAAGATGCTACTCGCGATTGACGCCGCAGCTGCAAGGACGACTTGTGGGAGAAGTGGCGTGTTGGACCGCCGCCGCTACGCGCGGAACGAATTGCAGTCCAAATGAATATGTGTCTCCTTTCGAATGCGTTGTGCTCCAATTCGTTTACACATCAATTCAGGGCATCTCGGTGTTCAAATGGTAAACTCGGTCGCACGGTTAAGCTTGGTCGGTTCCAAACCTGTGCCCATGCCCGCGCCTCCTGTAGCAGCACGGCCCGCACGCCCGGTCCGGTGGCTGGGCTATGCTACAGTGGCAGGTGGAGCAGAGAGGGGAGCGGCAGCACCAGCACCAGCACCAGCACCAGCACCAGCACCAGCACCAGCACCAGCACCAGCACCAGCACCAGCACCAGCACCAGCACCAGCACCAGCACCAGCACCAGCACCAGCACCAGCACCAGCACCAGCACCAGCACCAGCACCAGCACCAGCACCAACAGAAATCGCCGCAGCCGGGCCAACTGAAGACAGCTGGGTGAGACAGGCGAACCCCCCTCCGAGAGGGGTACATCCCTCCACTTTTTCTTATCACCCCTGGAAAGGACCACCGTGCAATACCAAGTGCGTGCTGTCATCAGCAATCCCAGTCCTGGCGTCCCGGGTCCATTGGTCCAATGATCCAATCCCTACTCCCCCAATACCCATGCTGACTTCCTCGGTTCAAATCTGATTCAGGCCCAAGGCGGCAATGCTCGTGTCTTCCGGCCGCCGCCGCTGCAAGCATTGCGGCCGCGGCGGAGCAGGCGGAGAAGGCCGCCGCAGCCAGCCGCGCCCAGCTGAACGCGTTGCAGGCGGAGGTGGATGCGCAGCGGGTGCAGCTGTAGGTGGCGGAGAAGGAGGCGCGAGAGGTGTGCCCAGTCTGCAATCTGCATTGCTACTTAACACGTGCGAACGTCTGTTTGTCCAGGACAGACTCGAGGCGACAGGTAGGGCCCGCTCCAGACACTGCCAGACAACCCCTGCCCCACACCTCCGGCGCCAATGCACCGCCCGCAAAATGTCCACCAGATGAGCCGACCATGCACCGCCACGCACGCGCACGCACCATACACGCCATGCTGTGGCATGACCAGGTAGGCCGCCGCTCCTTCGTAAGGGAGTATGTAGCTGACCCCAAACCACGTGCACCAGTCTGCGGCCAAAGGTTTTGACACGCCTCATCTCCCAGCCAGGCAAGGCTGGAGCCGGGAGTCGCTTTGTACAGGCACTCAACCCAGTGGGCTGAGCCCACGCCACGTCTCCAGTCTGAGGTTGCAAGCGTCTACCTCATTTCCCCAACATACGGGGGCCGGTTGGTACAGGCACCGCCCGGCACGTGTCCAGATGCGTCCCGCTGTCAAGCACAAGCACAGCAGGCACAGCATAACCACATACATGCAATGCTATGCTCGCCAGCAAAGACCGCAAACCAGACACCGGCAGGTCTAACCCTGCGCGCCGGCACCTATTACAAAATAGGTGCAACCACACGGCTACAACAAGACCTAAACCCGCCCGTTTCCAGACACAGCAAGCCGCTGCTGCCCTGCGGTTTGCACGTACCAGCACTCGCCGCATGCCGACTACCCCACTGACAACACCCCCTTTCCACGCGCGCCTGAATGGGTCCCATGGATCTCGTTTACAAACACCAGCAAACAATATACATACACCATATACACATGCGCACGCACATGCCTCAAAGGCTTTAACTTGATCGCTTGCTCCTTGTGCATCGTTTGCAGGGCTCACATACGGTAGTATTGGGCATGTACGGTATCAAGGTCGCAAAGCACACTTTAGGACCGGTTACACGGGGTTGCAGTTCCCTCCCTACAGTATTTATACTTGTGTTAGCCCCGTGCATGCCCCCCACCTTACATTCACACGGATGCAGATGATGAACGTTTCCGCCGCCCAGTGGGCTAGTAGTCATGAGTACTAGGAGAAATCCCACATCCACTGGCATACGACACTCGTTGAGAGTTATGCAAGCAGCCATGTCGTCGCCCGGCCCACCACCGCCGCTAGCAGCAGCGCCAGCAGCGATGGGGCTGTGGAGCCGGCACCGCCGCCATCCCCCGGCGCCGGCACCTCCTTGGGAAGTAGCACGGTGTCAACGGTGTGCACGTAAGCCCTGTGTGGTGACATGGGCATGGTGGGATGACAGGACCCCCTTTGTTTGGGGGGCGCCAAGTGCTTTCCGCAGAACCATGAGCACACTGTGCGGGGCTTCAAGGCAGGAATGTGCGGCATGCCTAGTTCCACGCCAGAGCAACCTTGCGCACTGGAGGCACGGCACCCCACGCATGTCATCTGTACACAGCGACGAGGCGCCGGATCAGACGCACACGCGGCAGCGGTGGGGGGCTAGGGTCGCTGGGCAAGCCGGCGATAACGCAGAATTGGAACGTGCTTCACGGCGGCTGCCGGACCATGCCTCCCCTCCCGAGCATCACCAGCACACAGCCGGCGGACGGCTGATCGGGCGTACACGCGGCGGGTGGCGGGAGGGACCAGGGGTGCAGGGCAAGCCAGCGCAAAAGCTCGACCTGCTACGCCGTCGCCATGCTTTAAGCCCTTGTGGACGCGCACACGGGCGCGGAAGCACAAACACAACCACAACTACAACCACACACACACACCTTCCGTACAGAATGCTGACGTTGCTGCTGGCCTGGATGACAACGGCCTGGGACCGGGCGGCGGTGATGGTGATGGCGCTGCCGCTGCGGCTGGCATTCAAGTAGCCGGCGCCGCTGTGTGTGGCAAGGAAGCAAGCGTGCCCGAGTCAGAGCGGGTGAACAACTAGGCACTACACTGCTAGTCATTCTGCATACGACTGATGAGCAAAGCTACATTCGCGGCACATCCAGCGCATTACAGATGCAATTGACGCCCGACAGCAGCCAATCCGACAACTCACGCCCGGGTGTCGAGGGTGCCGTTCAGTCGCTCCAGTGGGTAGGAGCCGCTGAGGGCGTGGTTCTGGGGGCAAGCAGGGGGGTTGTAAACACCAGCCCGAAATAAACCAAGCCAAACCAAACTAGCGGAGCACAGGGCGGCGGGCGGCATCGCCGGGCGCACACTTCATGAGAGAAGCCCGGGCACCGCTGCACCGCTGGGCACGCTCTGCCTCCGGTGCACCCCAGGCCATGCATCCCCTGGCACCCATCGTGATAGACGTCACACACTCCAAAAGCGCGGCTGTGCGGCGCAGCGCACGGGTGCACACACACACACACACACACACACACACACCACACACACACACACACACACACTCGCTTTGCTGCATCGCATACACTGTCTTTGCGCAACGGATTCCTTGTGCTCTTTAACACACACACACACACACACACGTGTGCCACTGCACCTCGCCGCATCCGCGGCGCCGCGTGTGAGCATGCTCCAAGGCTTACCGCGAGCACGGCTTTCTGGAGTGCGGTGGTGGTCAGCAGCTGCGTGAGGTTGGTCAGCCCGTAGGCGGCGGCGGCCTTGGTCACCGCCTGCACACATACACACACGCATGCCGGTGCGCGCAAATGTGGCGCGTTGTTGTGTGCAACAACGTGCGGGACATAAATACAGGCTGGCGGTTAGCACGCACCGCTGCTGCGCTGCGCAGACCGCACAGCCCGCGCGGCCCTGCTGCACACGTCCCTATGTGTTCCGCCCTGCTCACCGCGTCAGTGGGAGCCAGCAGCGACAGCGGCGGCGAGGGCGCGCGCAGCTCGCCCTGCACGCTGCCCTCCAACGCCAGCAGTGCCGAAAGCGCCCGGTGGTCAGGCTGGTCGGGAGGAAAGCACATGCGGTGCGGGGCGGGTTACATTCATGATTAAGTACGTGGTTGACGGGGGGGGGGTGCAAGGGGAGGGGGTTCAGCGTGAGGGGCCATGGTGGGGGCGGGGGTGGACGGTGCCTGCAGCATGCGCCATGCCTTGGTCTGCAACCCGGTTCATTGCGCGCGAGGTTGGCCACACGCGACGAATCGAGCCCGTCCCAGCTGTCAGGCGCATAACTTCAGGGAGCGCAACAAGGGAAAAGCCCGCCCGCTCCCCACCGCACAACACCCGCCCGCAACACGCTGCGTCGTGAGCCCATCCGCCCGCCCATCCGCCCGCCCCCACCTGCTGTGAGACGTAGTGCCAGGCGCTCGTGTACACAGGCAGCAGCACCTGAGGTGGCGGAGGGCAGACACGGCGGCGACAGCAGCGGCGGCGGGTGTGTATAGCCGCAGGGGAAACACACCGGTGCGAGCGGCCGCATGCCTCAAACATAGACCACATCGGTACCGGTATACACATACACAGAGTTCAGGCCAAACGGTCGCCCGTGGGGTGCCAGGCTTTTCGCGGCTAAGTATGACTACCTGGGTCGCAACGCAACGCTCGGTGAAACCGGTAGGCAGGGGTAATCAACTCCGGCGTCGTTTGGGCCGTCTCAATTCGTTTTGTTTAGTAACACAGACACGCGCAGATACACACACACATTCACCTGGTCAATCTTGTGCACAAAGGCCACGGGCCCGAAGCCCACGGGGATGTTTGCGGAGACGACGGTGGCTCGCGTGCCGTCCTGTGTGTACGTGTGTGTACGTGTGTGTTGTGTGTACGTGTGTGTGTACGCGTGTGCGGCCGTGCAGTTGTATGTGTCGGCACGAGCACTGAGCCCTCCAAGTGCGGCATTCGGACCGAGCACCTGCGGCACTGCTCCCCTCCAAACCCGCAGCGGCACTGCAGCTACCTACCAAACTGACACACACACCTCCACCACCTCACCAGACCACCATGCACCGCGCACAGGTCGGGACTGAACACCCGTACGCAACCCCGCACCCCTGGCCCCCGCCCGTTTCCCCGGCCCCTCGCCCCCACCCGCAGGTAGCTGGATGCGGTGGTGCCGTTGTTCCGCGTCACTGTGAAGTTCACGGCGCAGCAGCCCCTGCAGCAGCAGCGGCGGCAGTGACAGCGACAGGGTTGACACAAGGCGACTGCAGGCGTGGTGACGGGTTGGCGACTGGTTGGCAACGACGTCAGCCACGTGCCCAACACACATCGCAGCTTCGCACCCTGCCACGTGGACGGCTTGCAGACACACACACGCACACGCACACATACACACATACACACACACGCACACACACACACACACACACACGCGCGCCCGCAGCACATGCACACGCGCGCGCTCGATTGCACTCACAGAGAGGACATGGCGCTGGAGCTACCCGGGTAGTTGGAATCCAGGTTGCGCGCGTCAGTCAGCTGCGGGGCGTCGAGCGGTTGGCGGTTGGGTACGGCGCGAGCAAATGGGTTGCGGGTTGGTGGCCGTGATGGGCGCAGGGCGGGCGCATGCTTGTCGTTGCATGTGAGGGTGTGTGCTTGTGGACTGCAAAATAAGAAGCATCTGCCCTTTGCAAATGTGCGGATTGAGCTGAGAGGGGCGGGCAGCGGATGCACACACGGACTTTGGGCAGTACGTCGCCCCGCCGTACCTGGTGGTATCCGTAGATGTTGGCGCCGTACGACGTGTCGTTCATGGACAGCCCGTACACAGACGATAGCCGGGCCACAGCCTGGGGGGAGGCGGGGGAGGGCAGCAGCAGCACGTGTGGCGCAGCACGTAACACACGAGGGGGAGGGAGAGAGGGCACGCACGCATGTCGGCTGTGCGCCCGCACAAGCCCGCGCCATGCCGTCGTGCTGCTGCTGCCGCTGCTGCCCCGGCTCCTGCACATCAGGCCGGCACCCTTGCCCGTGCCCTACGCGGCGCGTGCGCGCGCACACACACACACACACACACACACACGCACACGCACAAACTCTTCTTTGGGGCTTGGGCTGGGCTGGGCTGTGTGTCTTAGTTTTTGTCCTGCCTCGCCGCCCTCGCCATTCCTCCTCGCCGCTGACGCTGACCTGTGCTATCCTCCGCCTGTGCCTCGCCGATTCGCCCTGTGCTTGTAGGTGAGTTCGGCTACGATCAGCGGGCGGGCTATTCGGGTTAGGAGTGCCTGGGAACGTTGTAGGACACTCGCATGGGCTTGCACCCTTGGGATCGTGTGGACACTAATCCCGACCCAAGGTTAGTTAGATGGGCGTAACAGGTGCTTCGGGTAAGTATGGTCTCGGCTCGGCAGGTCGGTCGGCTGCGGTAAGTATACTCTGAAGATAATCCGCGGCCATAATTCTGCATCGCATACATTGTCCTACGCGTAATGTTTTCCTTGTGCTCTTTAACACACACACACACACTCACACACACACGCGCACGCAAGACACACACGCCCCGTGCCGCCCGCACGAGCGCTCACGGTGTCGGTGGGCGCCAGGAAGGTGCGTGTGATGTTCGGTGTGCTGAGCACCGCCTTGATGGGCGCCAGCTGGGGGCTGGCGTCCAGCTGCGTTGCCAGGGTGGCCATGTCGGGCTCGCCCTTGATGGCCTGTGCGGCGCAGTCAGGGGGCGGATAGGGAGGAGGGGGCGGCGGTGTAGTTCCAGCACGTGAACACCGAAGCAAGGGATCCGGTAGCGCGCCGCCGCACCCGAAGAAGGCTCTCAGGGCAAGGGGCAAATGGGGATTGACTCTGAACCAAACAGTCAGGGCCATTAGGGACCTTATGTACGCGCGGCGCAGTCGCAGCCGCACGGACACATTCAGTGCACCTCCATTCAGTTCAGCTGGCGCCGCTCTTCGTTGCGGAGAGCAGCAATGCGGTGCATTCATGACGGCCCCGCATGCGCGCTTGCAAAGTGAGGAAACGCAATGTGTGCTGCTGCCTCCACTCACGTCGTACATGGTGTCGTAGTAGTACTGGAGCACCCTGTCAACCACGTTGACGTAGCCTGCGCCCGCCGGGATGTCCTGAGCCACCAGGTTGGCGGTGGTGCTGCAGGGGGAGGGAGGGGTGCGGCAGGCGGGCAGGCACGTTGCGAGGGCGGACCAGTGGAGGTTGTGAGGAAAGTGGTGCCTGCTTGGAAGGTCTATGTGGCCTTCCTTGGCTCCAGATGGCAGCGTGCGTGGCCTCAGAAGCGGAGGGACCCAAACATGTGCAATGGCATTCCGCCCGTGCGTGCGCGTTGCAAGAGCAGGAGCAGGAGCAACCCACCCACGCACCCAGCAACACGCGCAAGCACGTACGCACGCACCTTGTGCTGACCACAAAGGCCGGGTCTGCCGCGCCGCCGCGTTGGATGCCCACGCGGGAGTAGTTACCCACCTTACCCCTGTGGGTGGTGGGTGGTGGGTGGTGGGGGCGCACGCATATGGACGGCAGGCCGTTGCTAGCATGTGACAGGCACGACAGGTCACGAAACAGCCCGGGGCAACCCAGTTCCCCATCCTTTGCGCCGCTCTGACTCACAGCACGGTGGCCAGACGCGTCTGGAAGTAGGAGGTGGAATTGAGCGGCTGGTCGCCCACACGGAACACCTGGGGCGTGTAAGGACAGGAGGGGTGTGGGTGTCACTGCAGCGTGTCCGCTGCACGCCAACGCGCGCACATGCAAGGGAGTGACCGTGTCATACACACACACGCCCCTGACTCTGTCCGCTGCGATGCCGGGACGACCCAGTCCCCCGGCGCAGCCACGTGACGGTAGGCAGCAGCGTCGATGTTGCCCGGAGCCCCGCCCACTGCCCACCGCTCCCGATTCTTCTCTGTGAACGGCTACCCCCGATGACGCCTCGGCCCCCATCCCATAAGCATTACCGCTTGCAACTAACGCCTCTGCCTGTGCTCCGCTCGTTTTAGTTGGTTTGGTTTCGTTTGAGCTGGTGTTTACAACCACCCGCCCCCCGCCCCCGCCCCGCACCTGCGGTACCATGTGGTACCATTGCGTCTCGATGACGGCGGTCAACAGGTCGGGTCGCTGGTAGATGTCGGCGGTGCCGTTCAGCCCGATGACCTTGGCGAAGTTGTCAAAGGCGCTGCGCATCAACAGGTTGGGTGCGATAACACGGTGAGCAAAACGGTGCCGGCGACCGCGCACATGCACATGCACCCGCGCCCGCACCCGCACCCCCACACCTGCACCGACACTCGCACCCCCGCCAACCCGCACCCACTCGTTTGTGAGGGCGAACACGGTGTAGTCGAGCGAGGCGTTGCGCAACAGCGTCTCCTGCCCCAGCGACTTGAGCGAGATCACCACTATACTCAGGTCGGGGCGCGAGGTGACGTAGTCCCAGATGGAGGCGAAGGTCACGGCGGCGGCCGCGGCCTGCGGACAGCAGGGAGAGGGAGAGAGGAAGGCGGGGGTGGGGGTTGCGGCGAGGCTGGCGGGCGTATTGCCACGCAGTATGTACAGGTTATAGCACGTGCGGCTGTCGCACAGACACAACATGACAGTGGGTGTTTCGCAACGCGACACTTACCCCTGGCTGCGGTGCAGTGTACGGCAGCGGCACTACGACCTGCAATGAAGGCGCAACATGGGGCAAGGCGGCAGGGGTTGGCCTCACCCGTGTTGTTTATGACATACACACATACACACACAGACACACACACAGTTCTTTCTTGCGAATAGACATAAAAGCAACACCGCATGTGGCGCTAGTCAACAACATGGGGAGCAAGATGTTCTCCTGGTGTGGCTTTGAAGCGCTGGTGCGTTGCTGAGTCATGTTGCTGAAGGCAACTCGTTCCCCATGTGCACATGTCACAGCCGCGCTCACAGCAGCTCACCGCATCAATCTTGTGCACGAACGAGCGCACTTGGAAGCCGGTGGGAATGTTGGGCACGGTGACGTTGGCCCACGTGCCGTTCTGCGGTGGAGAGTTGGGTTGGGGGAGTCACGCGCCTGGCGCCATGCTGGAGGAGGCAGGATGCGTGAGCCCAGAGGCAGGCCGGTTTCAGAGGCCGTGAACTGGGACGATAGCGACGTGGAGTGCACGGGGAACGTTCCCGCGCACGGGGAATGATAGCGACGTGGAGTCTATGGACCGCATGACGTTCAAGAAGCCGATCGGAAACTGCTTCGATCCACATCACGAACGCATGCTCCTGCCTGCATATCCGCATCCGCGCCTTGCCCGGCTGCACTCCAGCCCAGCCCGCAGTCATCACACACACCGGCTGGAAGCTCTTCACAATCGGCGCCTGCCCGGACTTGGAAAACGTGACGGTATCGCCCCTGCGAACACATATACACACACACACACACACACAGGTTTTCAAAATTGATTGGCAGCACGTACTCAGCAGCGCACCAGCGGTTGATCCAGCAATACCGGTGTGTGCAGTTGCAATGCAGTGCGCGCCGTAACACATGTACTCTGCAACTCCCGCCACCGCTGCGCAAGAGGTAACGGGAGTTGCAGAGGACATGTGTCCCGGCTAGCCCCCCGGGTGCCTTGCCGGCCCCCGGCACACGCGCGGGCAACTCACAAGGAAGACGGGACGGTGGTGATGTTGTCCGTAGACACCACTTCCTTGGTCGAGTTGAGCTGCAGGGCCCGGCGAGAGGGTGCAGGTGGATGCGGGGTGTGCGTGTGCCGCGTGCCGCAGGTAGGCATGCCGCTGCACAAAGTACGGCGGCCCGGGGCCACAGGACTGACCCGCGGCCTCCGGGGAACCTGCTGCTGTCCCTCACCTGCCCTGCACCGCTCTAATGCTGTTGGCCGGACTGTGGCTTCAGCCATGGCCGCTGCAACCCGGCGGGCATCCGTGATCACTGCCAAGCCAGGCCCCCTGTCGCGTCGCGCCACCCAATTCCCCCTCCGCCGCCGCCCCCCCAGCACGCACCCGCAGGTAGCTGTACAGTGTGTGCGCCAGCAGCGGGTCATCCAGGCTGGTGTTGTAGGTGGCGGCGAACTTGGCAATGGCCTGCGGCGCACAACAAGCGAGAGGGGTCACACAACAAGAGAACTAGTGTTTCAACGTTTGCAGGAGGACGCCAGCGAGCGTGTGGGGTCACCGCCCGCTGCCACCCCGCAACTGTTATGGTTGGCTACCGGTGCCGAGCGCTCAAGCGCTCCTTGGCGGGCGCAACCCGACGACAGCAGTGATGCTGCCGCCACACACCGCATTGGTGGGCGCCAGGAAGGTCTGTGAGAGGTTGGCCCGCTGCAGCGACGCCTTGACGCCGGCCAGGGTGGGCACGTTGTCCAGTTGCGACACGAGCGTGGAGAACTCCGGGTCCGCCTTCAGCACCTGTTGGACCAATCAACACCGCGCCACGGTCACAGCGAGCGTTCATCGCTACCGGCAGCCGCGGCGAGTCCAAACATACAACATCCAGGGTGCCGGCGCTGCGGCGTGTGCGACGTCCCGCGGTGTGTCTGCACCCACACCGCCGCCATCCCGCACGCTCAACGCACAGGCCCCCCTGGGTCCCTGTCCAGCCATATGGCCGGCTGCGGGCTGGAGGTCCGCTCACGTCGTAGGGCGTGTCCCAGTAGAACTGCGGCACCCGGTCCAGCAGGTTGATGTAGGCGGCGCCCGCCGGCACGTCCACCTCCAGAAGGCCCGCCGCAGTGCTGAAGCAGGGCAGCGAGGGGGGGGGGGGGTTACATTCATGATTAGTTAAGGAAGTGGTAGTGGGGGGGAGGAGGAGGTGAAGAGGAGGTGAAGAGGAGGAGGAGGAGGAGGAGGAGGAGGAGGAGGAGGTGGAGGAGGAGGTGGAGGAGGAGGTGAAGAGGAGGAGCGCCGGGTACGACCAAGGTAGGGTGCGTGCCGGTTAGGAGTCAATCACTGGGGTGGCCCTCACGGCCTGATAGCACCGGCCTCTGTCGCTAGCCTCTGCCCCACACACTGGTGCCGCCTGCCAAGTCTGGCGACAGCTGATGCCCAGGCTGCTACTCCCCGGCACCGCTCCGGCCGTTACGGCCCAGACCCGCCACCCGACCCCAGCCACCGCCCCCAGAGCTGTCGCGCATGTTGCCGGTCCACCAACCCAGACTCACGTGCTGCCCACCACCTGAGCTGCTAGGGGCCGGCTGTCGTTGGTGTTCCGGCGCACGCCTATTCGGGAAAAGTAGCTGGCAAGACCTCTGCACGCACGCAGGGAGGTGGGTTGAACATGTGCGCCGATGAGCCGTTAGTGCAATGACTGGGCCAGGCAACCAGGACGGATGCGATGGGAAGGGGGGACGCGTGCGGTGCTACAGCCTCCCTGTTACTCCAGTCACTCACGTCTCTGTGAGCTGCGTGTTGAAGTAGGTGGTGGTGGTGTTGTCAACAGGGTTGCTGGCGTTATTGGGCAGGTCAGCGAGGCGGAACGCCTGCAAGGTGGCAGTGACCAGGACCAGGACCAGGCCTGTGTGAATCCAGGTGGGGCTGCATACGGCTACAGCTGCCCAGCCGCACGGTGCCGCACCTTCACCGCCCGCCGCTCGCTAGCATCGCCCCCTCGTTGGGCTCGGGCATGTAACCCTTACCCCAATCACATACACACGTTGGGATGGATCTCTTTCTGTTTCGTTGATCAACACACACACAAACATACACTGTCCTTGCGCTATGTTTTCCTTGTGCTCTTTAACGTTACACACACATACATACGGTACATACGGTACACGAACCTGGTTCACATAGATGTAGTTCAGCAGCTGCTGCGTCCTGGCCTGAATCGCTGGGGAGCCAAACCCAGCGACTTGGAGCGCCGCAGTGCTGGCGTAGCCCCATTTCCTCGCGAATGCATCGAATGCACTGCGGGTGTGTGGCAGCGAGCGAGGCGAAAGATTCGCAGGTAGCGCCAGGGGCACGGCAACCAACCATGGCGCGGGCAATGCGAGTCTGGGCTCGCCTTGACACAATACAATACAGCACAACACAGCAGGGAGCGCACGCGTGCTTACGTGTCCGACAGCAAGCTGGGTGAAGAAGGAAGCAGGCGCGGGTTGAGGGTAAGGCGAGGTGGGGCGGGAAGGAGATTAGCATCTCTAGGAACTGGGTTGTGACAGCGGTACACAGGCGTTGCGAGGCGTTGCGTTTCCCCTCAATCTTGAGCCCCGCACCCCGCAGACGTCCGTCAAGCATGCTCAAACCAACATGGTCTTCAAGTCCCATGTGCTCACAAGGCCGTGACTGCCAGGCTAGAGTTGTTGATTGCGGCGACCTGCTCGGGTGCCAGGGTCGCCGCAAGCTGCATCAGCTGGTAGGTGAAGGAGAGCCCGGTGGTCCGTCGCTTCACTATGTAGTCATACACCGAGTTGTATGTAACCGCTGGTAAAGGAGGGGCAGGAGATGGAGGCGTCGGCGAAGGGGGCGCGGGAGAAGGCGGGGTAGGGGAGGGCGGGAGCGGAGAGGGTTCGGGGGAGGGAGGCGCAGGCGAGGGCTCAGGGGATGGCGGGTCCTGACTTCGCCCTCCGGTAGCTGCCAGCAGCACCAGCACTGCTATCCAGCAAGCGCCTGCGTCCACGTACATGCATAAGGTAATATGCAGTAAGGCGTCTCACTCATCCGCACCATCCGTCTCGCTCCACAAGCGTGAGGTATTATCAATGACCGCTTCATCTGTAGCTGTATATGAGTCCACTGTACAAGTCAAAGGCGCCTCGGCGCTAATGCTGGTCAAACCGCGCGGCCGCAATACCGCCGCAGACCTCGAAAATGCACAGCTCGGTATGAAAACTACGCTCACCTTTACCCATGGTAGCAGGCACCTGCTTTGCGTTGCGTCGCTGCTAAGTCGCAAGTTTGCTTCGCCCGAGCCAGCTTCGCTACCACGTTCAGACCAGCATGCGATGAATTTGTGTATGTTACAGTGTTACTTTGCAACGTTCTGGTGGAAACCTCTTTACAGCGAGTCATGCACACCGTGCCTTGAGTTTCGGCACGCGTTGCGATTGCCCGCCACCGCCACGGGCCCCCCTCAGACGCCCTCAGGCCCTCACTCCTGTTCGCGCAAACGTCAACACTATTCAAAACCCCACTCCACATGCCATTCAGGCACCTGTACATTAGCATTTCAAGCGTGGCAGGTCCGTGCGCCGATTCGTCAGCACGACATCGAGCCGCGAGCCAGGGCGAGCCTGAGATGTAGGCATGCGTAAGGCGGCCACAAAGTGGTCCTCGATACCACCCGCAAGGTCAGAACGCCTTAAATATCATCATGTTGGAGGAATGCATGGCGAGTGTTATACTCGGCCCTAGAAAGGGCGTCAAAGGCGTTGTTTTCGGGGACTGTTGCGACGGAACAGTCGGCCATTGTATTCACATGGTGCTAAAAATGACCAGTCGCAAGAGGGGACAGTGTGGGCAGGAAGGGGGCGCACGGCTGACGAAAGCGGTGACGATCGGGAACCCGAGGTATCGCACGCCATATTGGGAACACGCGGCCTCGCACGCCACGGTCAACCCAACGTTCAACTGCGACCCCTGGCCTCCCTGAGACGGGCCCCATTTGCCCATGCCTGCGAGTAGCATTATGAAGTGGCGATGAAAGCCCCTCAGACATCGCTTCAAAGTCCGCGTGCGCATGGGCGGGCACCCGGTGCCGGAGAAACCAACGCTGCCTGCAAACCTTCGCTTAACCTACCAACGTCGTCACTCACATGGTCAGATGTCCACCTTCATCAATATGCTGAATTCATGCCTACAAGTTTAACGAGAAAGCATAAAGCCCGCTATCAGCCCACCCACCACGCATACGTGTGCAGTGATCCAGTATGTCGTCACGATACAATGAGCACGATGATAGGACGGACGAGCCAGACCGTGGCGAGCGAAGTGGGAAGGACTCGAAAGTTGGCGGGCGCGGTTTGGGTGAGCTTGCCTAGCGATTCTTGCTTTATGTAACTGTGACTGCCTAGTAAGGTGTCGGACTCGCCTTCGCTTTGCGAAGTGTTGAAAATACGCTTGCGGAGCCTGGATGGCGATCGGCATCCAAGCTGCTAGCCGAGCGCTCGTCTCACGTGCCCGTTCGTGTGCGTCTCATTGCCTGTCGCAGCCGACCGCCTGACCTACCCCTCGGACCGCAAGGACTCGGGTCCTCGCGGCGAGGGCGGCCGCGGGGGCGACGGGGCCAGCGGCAAGGACCGCTATCGCAGCCGCGCCGCTGCCGACGACCCTCCTCCCGAGCCCCCTCGCAACAGCCGCTACAGCGGGCATGACGACCGGACGGAGCGAGACGGCGATGAAGACCGCCAGCCGCGCGGCGAGCGCCGAGGCTTCGGGGGCGGCGGCGGTGACGGAGGTGGGGGCTTCCGAGGCTCTGGCGACAGGGGCGGCGACAGGGGCGGCGACAGGGGCGGCGACAGAGGAGGCGACAGGGGAGGCGACAGGGGAGGAGACAGGGGAGGAGACAGGTGGGAGCGCCGCGAAGACCGTGGAGATCGCGGCGGCGGCGGTAGGGATGACCGCGGCAACGGTGACCGGGGCGGCTTCCGCGGTGGCCGCGGCGGCGGTTTGCAGGACGACGGCCCGCGCGGAGGCGGCGGCGGACGTCGTGACCTCCATGACGACCGGGAGGAAGTGGAATACGGGTGAGTGCGCGTGGGCGTGTCCTGCACGGGGCTTGCTTGGGCACCAAGGGCCAACGCATGGGGGCAAAGGACAGGGAGGGCAAGGGTGGCTTTGGAAGGAGTCTGGAGCTGCCGCGCTCACTGTTTGGGTGCACTCGCAGACGAGGTGCGTCACGCGGCGACGGCGGCGACCGCTTCCGCAACAGCGACCGCGGCGGCGGCGGCGGCGGCGGCAGGGAGCGAGACAGCTACGACCGGCCCAGCTACGGCGGTGGCGGTGGCCGAGGCGGGCGCGGCGGGGGCTACGGCGGCGGCGGTGAGGGCCGGCGCCGCTACCAAGACGAGCACGATGACCGGGGCGGCGGCGGCGGCGGCGGCGACTTCGGTGACCGCCGCAGCCGCCAGCACAGTCAGCACGACGACCGGGACGCAGACTACGGCGGTGACGGCGGCGGCGGGTATGGCGGCGGTGGCGGCGGCCGGGGCGGCTATGGCCGGGGCGGCGGGGGAGGCGGCCGGGGCTTTGGCGGCGGCAGGGGCCGGCGGTTTGTTGGGGAGCACGATGATCGGGACCTGGACTATGGCGGCGGCGGAGGAGGCGGTCGGGGCCACGGCGGGGGCTTTGGCAGTCGCGGCCGGGACCGCGACCGCTCGCGCTCTCGGAGCCCGGGGGGGCGTTGGGGCCACGACAAGTTTGCAGAGGTGGTGGCGGGAGGCGATGAGGTGCCCAGTCAGGAGGGCAAGGCGCGCGGGGGCGGAAGCCGTGGAGGCGGCGGCGGCGGCGGGCCGCAGCGGCGGGGCCGGGGCGGGCGGGAGGAGGAAGAGGGCGGCGGCGGCGGCCGCGCGGGCGGGGTTGGCGGCGGCAATGGGCACCACCATGAGGACATTGGCGGTATGGAGGGCGGCCGGCTGGCGGATGAGCTGATGGCGGACGCGCCCATGGATGACATGTAGGACCGCGTTAGGATGGGGAGGTGGAGGAGGAGGTGGAGGAGGAGGTGGAGGAGGAGGAGGAGGAGGAGGAGGAGGAGGAGGAGCGGCTGCAGCTTTCTTCACTCGTGCCGTTTGGCCTTGGTCTGTGATGTGAAGAGCTGTCGTGCGGGTCGATGCAGCTCTAGTGCGCGCGGAGCCTGATACAGGCGTTTTGCTAGTCGCCTGGTCTAGGCGTAGACCACGTCGTTGCTTTGTATGGAAAAGCGGACCAGAAGGCACAGTCGTCATGGCAAACGAATTTGAAGGTGCGCTGTAAACTGTGCCAGTGTGCCAGGCTGTCACCGCTTCTCACCGTGGTTGGGCGCAATGCAAGGTCAGACACGGTTGAGCGCTTGTGCGGAGTCACTGACACAGTGACGCAACTGTATAGGGTTGATGCGCAGGAGGTTGGTGCGTAAAGGGGGGCGTGGGCGTATGTGACACACGAGACCCAACGTACAGGCTGGCTTCCTTGGAAGCAAGTCGCGGTCGCCTGGGTCTTGGGCCAATGGACCAGACTACATCTAGTGTGTGTGTGTGTGGGGGGGGGTGTAGATACCAGCCCAAACTATATCAAACCCAATGCAATCGAATCGGGATCGGATCACTGGAATTTTACAGTGCAGAAGGCCAGGAGTCCAGGAGCCAGCAGCCCAAACGCATACGTCCATGACACACAGAAGGCGGCGCGGTTGCTGGTGTGCCGGTCTCACTGCGCGACGGCCTTGGCGACGGGCAACTAGGGCACTCAAGGGCACTAGGTTACTGTGAGGATGCGCGGGAATGCCGAGCCCTGAATGACTGAGATACAGTACACATTTCTGCATGAGTCTTAAAGCATGTGCGATGATGAGTGTGTCACACCGCACGCACGCCTCTGCGTGCGGTTCGCGCTTTACCCGTGGCTTTACCATGTTCGCGTTTGTGCTCGCTCCCTAATGGAAGGGCGGGAGGGCTGCCGATCATCCCCCGACGCCGCGCAGTCAACATCCCGACGCGCCAGCCGTGTCTCCTGCCTTGCGCGCCGTCACTCGCCCCCTCAGGTGCCGGTAGGGCGCCAGCACACGCCCCAGCGCCGCCCCACTCAAAGCCTCCCTTGTCACCAGCCGTACCGCAGGCGGCAGCCACACAATGCCCAGCTCCTCCTCTTCTTCCTCCTGGTCATCCTCCGTCCCCCTCCGCCTCCTCTAGCTCATCCTGCTGCTCCTTGTTGCATGTGCCACCCGACTCCCCGCCTCGGCTCCCTCAGTCGCCCCCCGCCTCGCGGCCACAGCCACACGTGCCCCCAGGGGGGGGGTAAGGATGCCGCAGACATACCCCACCCTTCAAATCGAAAGAGCTTGACGAGAGCGTTCAGAATCCGCTTTCAGAATTTTGATCAGGGTAGTAATTGCGGAGATATGGGCCCCCAAAGTTCAGGGTCGGTCGTCGGTCCCCAGGGTCCCCAAGGTTTCGTCACGGTGTGCCGGAAACTTTCGTCTGGGCCTCATAAGACAGCAGGGCAAGCCCAGACCGTTGCCCAAAGCATGTAATGGATGCTTTCACCAGGCTTTCACAGCTGGGAAACATCAGGAGCCTACCAGAAGACGAAGGGCTACCGCCCGTCAACACATGTCGGGTTGGGATGTTGGGGTGCGACATGTCTCGCCTGACCAGAACGTGCCACAAGTCGCGGACCGGTGCTTGCGCGCCGGAGGAAAACGCATGTGTATGTCCCATGCGTAGGTAAGTCTCGTGGGCGTGCTTTACACGGGTGCAACTGAACGGGCGCAAGATGTTCTCAACATGTTGACAACATGGCTGTGGTCAAGACGCGCCCGACGAACTTTCCGTGTTTACATGTTAATAGAGCTCGCTGAAAGCAGTCGTTTGGCACCATCCTGGAAGAAAACAGAGGGGATTTAGGGGGTGTACGGCACGGTACGGCACGGTCGGTCGTCGGTCAGGGGGGGTCGGGAGGTTTTGCGGGGTGGGGTCTGGAACTATTGTTCGTACCCCCCCCCTGGTGCCCCCCACCACACCCGCGCCTGTGCCCGCCGCCTGCACCCCAAACCCACAGCCACACACCGCCGCCCCCTCGCCCTCGCCCTCCTGCTCCATCCCTCTGTGCTCTTTCTTCTCCTTCTCCTTCCACGTCCGCTCTCCCCATCCCCTCCCTCCTCATGCATCTCCTTCAGCCGCTGCGGCCGTAGCCCGCCCACGTCCGCCATAAGTCGCCGCATGAGCTGCTCGCTCTTCCAGCTGGCCCACAGCTCCAGCAGCGCCACAGCCGCAGGCCGCAGCACCCGCTCCAGGCCGCCGCCGCCCGCCATCTCGTACCAGCTCACCTGCGAGGTGAGGCGGCGGCAGCGGTGTGGGTTTGTGGCGGCATGGGGAGCAAACGCGTGATGGGGAGCATGGCGTGGGGTTAGTTACGGGGCGAGGCGGGCACATGGGTAGATGCGAATCACTTCCAAGCCCGTGACAAGCAAACATGGCTGCATACATCAGAGGAAGGCGGCACACCCATGGAGTTGCCCATCGCCATCCTGGCCCTGCTGCTTCTGATCTAGCCCCGCAGCAAGGCACGGCACTGCACGCACCTGCACCTCCAATATGCCGATGCGCTGGCCTCCGCCCGTCCCCCGCCCCTCACGACACCGCGACCGTGCCACCACCTCTGAGCCGTCGCCAGCCACCCCCGCGCCCTCGTCCCGCCCTGCAGATGGGTCGTGCAGTAGCCGTACTGGTGGTGCCGGACGCAGTAGCAGCTGCTGCGGCGGCGGTGCCGGCAGTAGCAGCTGCTCAGGGTTGGGCAGGTCGTCCGGGTACACACCGCCGGGGCACATGTCCAGCCGCTGCAGCCACACGCGCCGCCGCCACGCACCACCTGGTGCTGCGGCTGCTGGCCGACCCCGGAGCCCATTCCCCGCACCTGCCACTCCCACCGCCACCATCTCAGCTGCTGCCACCTCAGCCGCCGCCGCTTCGTCCGCCGCCGCCGCCGCCGCCAGGATGGCCGCCCTTTAGCGTACGGCGCATGCCAGCAGCTGATGCAGATCCAGCTTGGATATCAGGTCCAGGCAGGCGGCCGCCAGATCCAGATCCAGCCCGTCCAGCACAGTCATGTTGAACAGCTTGCGCGTGCCGGGCAGGCCGGCGGTGTGGCGGCGCAGCGTCAGGCGGCGCAGCGAACGCAGCGGCAGTAGCGGCAGCCACTCGGTGCGCGTACTCTCCCCGCCCACCAGCGTAATACGGAAGGTGCTGCAGCTCGTACGGCAGAGGCGGCAGCGAGCCGATGCCGCCACCGCCGCCGCCTTCACCGCTACTGCCGGTGGCGCTACTGCCGCTGCCGCTGATGATGCCACTGCTACTGCCCCGCCTGGCCCCGCTGCCGCCGCGCACGACCGTGACGACGGTGAGGTGGCACAAGTTGGTCAGCCGGTCCAGGCCCGGTAGGGAGCAGCGGCAGCAGGGGCCGGCGGGCAACGGGCTTGCGGGGGCTGTAGCTTCCGATGGCAATGCTGCGCACGCCGCCTCCGCAGCGGGGCGCAGCAGACTGCTGGGGATGTCGAGTGAGGCAAGCAGCGGCAGCGACACGGTGCCCAGGGCACCGCTGCTACTGCCGCCTCGGCCTGCGCCGCCGCCAGGGCAAACGTGTCCATGCCACAGCGGACCCCTTCACTCCTCGGCAGCATCCGCGGCAGCGGCAGTGGCTCGTACGGCAGGGCCCATCGGCCTTTAAGACCAAGGTGGACGAGGCGCGGGAAGGTGGCTGCCAAGGCTGTGGCTAGCGGCGTGGCTAGCTCCCAGGGCCGGACCAGCTCTGACGCCAGCCGGCTCCGCCACAGCCCTCAGCAGGGCGCCAGAGTCCTCCGCGGCGCCGTCAGCGACTTCCACCGCCACCGCCGTACCCAATGAATGGCATACTGATACTGCGTACATACATTGACAGCGCCTTGGGCGGTGTGACTGCGGGAAACAGGAGAGCGCGGGTAGTATTTGTGTAAAGCAGAGGTTCGTAAACTAGCTGCGTTCCTGTACTTGGTACTACTCGGTGCAGGCTCTGCTGTGGGGCCGCATGCCATGTAAATGCTCATGCTAGACCGAAGTGCCAAAGCGCGTCTCCGTACACGAGCTAAAGTTGCGGAGTGGCCTGGAGGTTGTTTGGATAGCTTGGCGGCTTCCCCAGACCTCAGCGCTTCGCTCCCAGCCACACCGCTACCTCTGGGGCTTTTTGTGGGTACCACTGGTGCGTGTGGCGTCTCTGACCGTGGGTCATCTCCGTGTCTCTCCTCCTGTCTCTTCCTTTCTGGCCTACACCCACCCTCCCCCCAGGCGCTGCCGTGGGGCGGCTAGGCGCGCATGACTGGGGATACATGCCTAGGCGGGTTGCACCTGCCTGTCGGTATTGCGGTGCGGGTCGAGTGCTGAGTGTCGCTGTTTGGCCGCTTTCCCGGGTCTGCGCCTGCCCTTCCGTGTCTCTGCCTACCTCGCACGCCACCTCCGACACAGTCCTCCTTCCAAGACACATGCGTCCGCGCGGCTCCGCCCGCTGGCGCTGCCCAGCAGGACCTGCAGGCCCGCCAGGATTGCCTCGCGCCAGGCGTACACCTCACTCGGCGTGCACCACCTCAGCTTGTGCACAAACCCCTCCCCCTCTGGTCCCCGCTTCTTCGCCTCCCACTGGTCACCCCGGGCTCTGTAGTGGAGACTCACTGGGCTCCGCGGCGCCATGGCTCCTCGCCCCAGTCGCACCACCACTGCGTACGTCACGTAACCGGCGCTGCCTCAGTGCTCCCAGTACTCCACCCTCGTCGTACATTCTGCCCGGTGGAAGCAGGCCCCTCTCGTCCAACCGTACCGCCCCATCCTTCGTCGGACTTTGCGGTATGAAATACTGATGTCTCCGGTTGTCCAGCCTCTGCGTGTCATCACAATAGGGCAGCAAGTGTCCGCTTCTGCGTCAACGTCGGTCCTCTCTCCGTGCCCCCCACGTCGTCGTACCGCTACTCGTCACACCACCCCTCCGCTACGTCCCCCGAAATGAATATATCTGGGGCTGATGATGTGCTGGGGCGGGCTGGCTCTCAAAGGGTCCGTGTCCCTCGGCCCGCGACCCCGGGTGCGCTCTCCCCTGCACTCGCACTGGACTAGTTCCGGGGCTACCCATGCTGTCCGACCCTCGCCCACGTACATCCGCAGCAGGATAATCTGTCGGCCCCACACCCCGTTCTCCCATCTCCTCGTGTACAGAAACCAATTCCACGTCACGTAGGCTTCGATCACTTGCTCTCTTTCCAGCCGCGCGATGGCGGTCGCGGTGTACGGTGTGCGCCTCCTCCGAGTCTTCCCCACGTGCCCTGCGTTGCCGCTGCCGGTCCACCTCCTTCGCCGCGCGATCTAGGAAGGTCACTGGGTTTGGCGGCCGGCTCGTGGCTACGTCCGCCGCCGCCGCTCCCCGCTTCCCCGCGCCTTCGCCTCGCGGCTCGGCACCGGCCCCCGCTGACCGATCGAGCCCTCCCGGCGGCGCCTGGGCCGCAGGCCCCCCTCTTCCGCTGCCGCTGGTTGGGCCCCTGCTGTCGAACCACGGTGGCGGCCGGGTCCGGGCCTCGTTGTCCTGGCGGTTCCGCGCCGCCTCCGCGGGCGGCGGCTCTTCCGCGTCTGCGGACAGCCTCCCTCGCCTGCCCCCACAGTTCCGGGGCGGTCATGACCGTGAGCGCTGCTGTCTGTATGTAGCCCCGTCCCCCGCCCTCCCGGTCCTGCCTCTGTTCTCCGTCCGCTGCTGCGCGGGCGCTGTCTGTGGGGGCCTCCCTCGCCTGCATGCTGAGGTAGAGCAAGCGCCCCTGCGCGGCTTGCTGCACATGTATGGCCTGCTGGGCGATCTGCGTGGCGCCCTCTATGCCCCGCTGAGTTACGTAGATGAGGTCGGTCATGCGATCGCGGAGCTGGGCGTTCTCCTCGCGCGCGGTAAATAGCTCCACCTCTAGGTATTCCAAGCGGGCCGCCACTTCCGCCGGGCTGAGGGCCGCACCCGAAGCCACTGGCTGCTGGTCTGCGCTGCCCCCGTTCGAGGTCCTTCCGGGCTCGCTACCTCCGCCTCCCTCCGGTAGAAGATCGTCTAGCTGGGTGTACGGCGGGGGTGGCTGCCTCGCCTCGCAGCCCCGGAGGAGGCTGTCCCAGGTCGGCTGCCTCGCCACCTCGTGGCCTGCGGCCCCGGCGGCCCCCTGCTTGGTTCCCCCCGCGCTGCCGGCCCGGGCGCCGGCTTGAGTGGGCGCCAATGGTGGCCGCGCGCAGCCGTCTTGGCGGGTTAAGGCCTGCCTAAGCCGGAGACCGAGTGCGGTGGGCAGAACAAGCCGCTCTCCAATGGCCTTGGCTTTGGGCCGGGGCGCCGGGGAAGTGCTTGCCGCCGGCCGGATCGGGGCCTGGGGGGCCGGTGGCAGCTCTAGCTCTGACTCCGGGTGGTGGCCGATGTGGACGCCCGGGGGCGGGCCCCCGCCCTCGCCTATCTCCGGTCGCTGTTGCTGCTGTTGCTCCTGTTCCTCTGCCGGTTGCTGCTCTCCAGTGAGCTGTAGCTGCTGCAGCCCCCCCGGGCTGGGCGTCTTTGCGCGCTGCCACCCGCTGGGGCCTTGCTCTGGCGGCTGGTCTAGGCCTGTTCCGGCCGTCCCCGGGTCGCTGGTGCGTGCTCGAGACGGCCCCGCCTCACCCCCGCCTGATCGCCCGCCGCGCCGCTCTGGCTCCTCGGTTTGCTCTTGTTCTGGAGGCTGAGTTAAATTAGAGTCCGATGCCGCCCGGCCACGTTTGCTTGGCGGGGACTGCGCGAGGCTCTCGCTCTTCCCGGCAGCTGCCGCTCCGCCCTTGGTCTGCGGCATTATACAGTACACATGGGTCGCGGGTCGGGTCCGCAACGGCTTCCTTGGTCACGGTACCTCCCGCCCTGGTCTGGCCGTCTTCCGCGGTTCCCCTTACCCCCTAACCTTCCCCTCGCCTTTGCCCCCCCCCGGAGCTCTCTGAATCGACGGCTTAACTCCCCGCCCTTTTTAGTTGATGCCGCGCGTTGACGGGTTGTCAGCCGCGCCCGCCGGTCGGTGCGTCTCCGCCCCTCCGCTACGCCAGCGGGATTAGCTGCCGCCCGGCTTGCCTGCCGCCCCTTCTCCCGCTATGCCAGCGGGATTGGCTGCCGCCCGGCCTGCCGGCCGCCCCCTTTCCCCGCTATGCCAGCGGACTTGGCTGCCGCCCGGCCTGCCGGCCCGCCTCCTACGCCCGCGGGATTGGCTGCCGCCCGGCCTGCCGGCCACCCCACTATCCCCCGGGGTTCTTTGGCTGGCGGGTCTCGCTACTACCTGCCCGATCCCGACTTCCCCTTCCCCTCCTCGGGGCTTTTCCCCGTCCCCTTAAATGTGGCAGTCTCCGCCCTGCTCCGCCCCCGTCTGACCTGGCGGTTGCGCTTAGCCGCTGCTTGCGTTGACGCTGGCGGTTGTTCGGCGCCGGACGCCGCCCCTGATAAGCCGCCCGGCTCCTTGAACCTCGCCAGGTCCATCTCTGGCAGGTGTTGCGACCTCGGGGTCGCGGTGTTGGCGTTGACTCTAGTCTTGGTAACGACGGTGTTTAATCTTATTCTTGGGCTTTAGTCGGGCGTTGTTGACAGTCTCCTGGGCGAAGCTACGAAACTTCGCGCGTCACTACCTTAAGGTTGATGTCGTTACACTGGGAAGATATGCTGTTGTTTAATTAAATATTATGTGTTGACGCTTGCCGCTGACGCCTTGTTTGTTTGTGTCGCGTCGGCATGGGGCCTCCATGCGTAGGCGAAGTGGGGACGGAAGCGTTTCCGACTTGTCAGACGCTTGGCCAGAGTGTCCCTGCTGATGCATATTTAGAATAGCACACGGGGAGTTGGTTTCGTAGCTATGGTGACAATTCGCGAAGCCCTTCTCTCGGTCGCGGGAGAGGATTCCACATCTATTCAGACAATTGTGGAAACTCTTGCCGGGCAAGGATTTCACGCGCATGAACAGGCTGGCGGCGCCTTCTGCTTGTTAGAGGCGGACAAAGTGGCAGGCCTTAACTTGCGGCAGCGGTTAGCGCTGAAGGCTGCAGTTCAAGGTGCGCTACACGAACCCACTGAGGCCGGAGCTAGAAAGTGGGAGGTTGGGTATTCGCGGATGGGGTCGTCAATTTGACAGTGACCGAGTTGCGTTTGAATCGGCTCTTGTCCGCCTCGCACTCAAACCCGCACGACCCCGGACGCTCGCTCGTTGTGCAGCTGTGGCGGCTGGCCTGGGCGTGGGGAGCGCGACAGGACCTGGTGAGTTCTTGTTGGAACTTGAGCGCATGCTGCCATTTGAGAAGAAGTATCCTGCTACAAAAGAAACAACTCGTGTTCCTTGAGAGCGCGGTATGCGGGAGGCTTGGGACAATGGTGGTTGGGCGAGCACGTACCCGCGCGCCTGAAACCTGCAGCGGCATGCAGCTCCTAATTTCCTCGTGTCCCTCCACCGCCGCTGCCATGTCGTGCAGCCACCACGGGACCGGGCGTGGAGAGCGCGGCAGGAGCCGGTGAGGTTTTGTTTAGATGGCTCGGAAAACTGCTCACTGCTGGCGACTTCTCCTGAGCAAAATTACTGAGTCTAGCATCTCGCGGCGGTGGATGGCGTATGTGATTGAGCTATCGTGAAGCGCGCGCGAAGACTCCTGCCTCTGGGATCCACCTGTGCCGCTGTGGGATCCACCTCTGCCGCTGTAGGCGTAGCAGCTGCGCGGGACAATCAAATGCACATTGGGGTAGTCGTTTGCCCGCGACATTGACGCTGTATACGCACTGGGATCCGTTGTGCCTCCCCCTGCTGCAGGCTCGCTGCCGCCGGCTGCTGCTGGTGAGCATGGTGCACTGCACATGCGGATCGGCGTGCAGTTTAAGGGGACCGGCCGCAGAGCGGGGCCATCGCGCATTGGGCGGGTTGGGTAATTGGTGGAGGTTCGTGGCGCAGAGCAGTGTCACTCAGTGGGATGAGGGGCCACTATCACCATGCTCACCGACGTCCTTCACGAAACCTTCCTGCCTGAGAACAACGTACGTGATGAAGGAAGTGAACCTACGCGTAGCTAGTCAAGTCCATGCTTCCTTTCTCTCCTACACAGGGGCGGATATGGCGGCTGTGCGCCAAGTTGCGCGTGACGCGGCTCTGGCAGTGCTGGAGGCACAGACGGCTCCCCGCAAGCCCAAGTCCTTCTCAAGCGTCGGCAACACGGAGGCGTCCCTATTCCTGCGCGACCTGAAGCTGGTGCAGGTCGTTGGTAATGCTGTATTTGAGGAGGAGCTGCAGCTACCTGACGGCACACCCACCTGCATCGGCTTTGACATGTCTGGCTACGCAGACGAGGACGCGGCCACAGGACCGCTGCTTGCGCACCATAAGGAGCAGCTGAGGCTCCTGGGTGTTCGGTTTGGCCGGGCGGCCTTCGACATCTACGACGTCCACAGCCTCAAGAGTGACTCCCTGTTGATTCAGCACGGCAACAAGGCCTTCAGGGGGATCTTCGACGGTTGCATAGCACCTTACGGCCTGTCGCTCACCTCTTCGTTGACGCAATGCCGCATCGTTTATGAGCACAAAATGCCGAAGGTAAGGTGTAACGTGTTTTACTGTCGTGCAGACGCTGTCGAGCATGAGCATGTCACGTGGCTTGAGGTCCTGTCGTGCACTTGTGTATGTAGCGCAACGTGTTGTGAAGAAACATTCTGTGCTTTCCACTGGTGCCGCTGTGTCGCACGCAGGCGCTCAACGCACGTAAAGGCCAGGCGATTGTTGAGCTGCTGGCCGCGTGCGCCTATGGGCCGTGCCCTGTGCTGCTGGACCTGACGGACGGCATGAAGCACATCGTGTACACCATACGCGGCGCGGAGCTCATTGCGTGGACTGAGCTGACCCCAACGCAGGTGGGGAGCTAGGGTGGCGGGATGTTACTTGAGGGCGGGATGTTACTTGATTGAGGCGGTCGGCGGGTGAAGATGAAGTGTCGCCGTGCTAGCTCTTAGCTTAACCTGCTGGCATTTTTTTATCCACCTGCAGGCGTACAACCTGCAGGCGCGGCACCTCATGTCTGATACCTCTCGTACTGCGCGGGGGCTGACGCTTGAGCAAATTCCGGAGGAGGAGCAGGCGTGGATGCGCCCATTGCACCAGCTGCGCCCGGAGTCGGGGCTGCACGAGCAGCTCGAGTCGGTCATTCCGTTCCTGCCGCCGGACGAGCGCATGCCCGCGGCGCTGGAGCTCATCCACGCGTGGGCACAGCAGGCGCAGCAGCCGGCGCCGCCGATGCAACTCCCCGACAGCATGTGGGCCTTCTACTCGTGAGCTGAGGTAGGTGGGTCAGATGATGTGTGGGGCATGCAAGAACCAGCGATCCATCCAGTTGGGTGCGGCAGATAGTATGTAGTAGTGCCGCCAGATAGAGAACAACCAGCGTACGCCTGTAGCGCCTGTAGCGCCTGCGCCTGCACCTCGTGTGCGGGGTTAACATTAGGCACGCTCGTTACGCAGGATGAAGGAGAGGCATCCGTGGTTTGAGTTGGGCAGGAGGCGCATGTGGGTGCAGAACCTCGCCCTACAGTCTCCCGTTGCCTGCGACCGCCCTACTTTGCCACGCGCCAACCAACCCGCAGGCATCACCGCGTCCGCACCGTCAATTGCGCTCCTCTGTCCATGGTCCGCTTCTGTTCGTCCTGCGGACCGCGGACCTGCAGCTGGTGTCAAGGAGGGGCCTCGGAGGCTGCAGTCGGCTGTGACGGCGCCAGCTGGCGCAGCTGAGCGAGGTGCCGGCGACAGTGGCAGTGCGCAACGTGGTGGAGAACGAGTAAGGGTCCAGGAGGGCCATGTGCACGGGCTGGGGCTGGGGCTGGGGCGGCTGGGAAGGCAATATTTGGCAGTGAACTGGCGAGGCAAGTGTGAGGCAAGTCGTTGAAGAGGAGAGGTTGAGAAGGCACGCGGGCGGCTGGCAGCGGTTTACGGCAAGGACTACCACGTCGTATGACCCCGAGCAGCTCGCTCCAGGACGCGGACCCGCAGCTAGCTGCTGCTGTTGCCCGAGCGAGCAGTTACTGTGCGTGGTCCAGCATGGGCAAGTCGAGAGGGAGCGTCTGCGGCGCGATGGTGGTAATGATGATGGGGATGGTTCCCTTGCTGGGCTGCTGAGGCCTGCAGGAAGTGCTAGTTGCGCCAATACGTGTGGGCTGCAAGCTTTATGCAGCAACAAGGCTCGGGGGGATACTGGGCCGTATGAGGGATCAGCGGGCAGCATTATTGCTCCTAGGGTTGGGGTATCTTCATGTTGTCATGATAATAGGAAACACGCTGGTGGAGATGCTACTGGGGCACAAGCGACCTGCATCGCTGCAGACTGGCGGCGGCGGCGGCGGCGGCAGCGGCGGCGGCGGCGGCAGCAGCAGCGGTGGCGCGTGCGCGCATCTTGGTAGCGGAGGGGGGGGGGGAAGGCCACGTGGAGGAGGAGAGCGCAGCGCCGCCCAAGAAGCGGCGCAAGCGCGCAGGCTGACGAGCCGGCTGATGTCTAGGTAGCGGTCCGCGGTGGGGCTGGCGTAGCGGCATGACAAGTAGTGCGGCTGTTGACAACTGTGTTACGTCTGGCTGCGGTTAGCTCTGCTGTGGCAGCGCGATTGCTAGGCCCTGGTTTGGCTATGTGCCTGTGGAAACCGACCCCGGCTATGTCCGGGCGATGAGGTTGTTCGGCCTCAGACTGTGGAGGGGCTCAGCCCCTTTTCCCGGTTTGTGCCAGTTTGGCACTTTTTGTCGACGCAGGCAGGCACCGGCAGGCAGGCACGGACAGGGGCGATCCTGGGGGGCTTCGCCTCCCCCTGGATCGCTTCGCTCGGGGGGCTCAGCCCAAAAAACGCCGCCCCTGCCCCTAAGGTGGGCCGCCCCAAGAAGCTGACGGGCGCGCTGGCCTCGGGCGGCTATGAGCTCATGATGCTGGAGGGCGGCGAGGGCGCCGAGGCCTGGCGCGGAGCCACGCCCGGCGGCGGCGGCGGCAGCCTGGTCAGGCTGGGCGAGGGCGGCGGCGCGGAGGTCATGCTGCCGGGGCCCGGCGAGTACGAGGCCGACTGCCTTGCGCAGAGGTGGGCGAGCGATGGGCGGCGGGCAGAGAAGGGGTGGTAAATATCGCGCACGGGGAGAGGGGGTGTTCGTGCCGTGGTTTTCCCACCTGTCGCAAGAGTGTGACGGCCCTCTGTTCCCGCCCCTACCTCTGCTCCGCCGGCACGCTGCAGGGCTCACGACGAGGAGGCGGTGTGCTGTGTGTGCGGCGACGGCCTGAGCCTGGAGCCCAACATCATCGTGTTCTGCGAGCGCTGCGACATCGCCGTGCACCAGGCCTGCTACGGAGTGCGCAACATTCCCGCGGGTGAGAGGAACGAGGGGAGGGGTGAACGCACGGGGCAGACGCACGGGGGTTGCCAGATGGAGCCCGCGGCTGTGGGCCGGCGGCCTAGGCGCCGGGCGGGTAGCATGCGATTAAGCGGGGTAGCTCGAAGCCGCTAAATGTGTGTGTTTGCGGGTCTCTAATGCACCTCGAACCTCTTGTGGGCGCAGAGGAGTGGCTGTGCTGGCTGTGCCGCATGTACGAGGAGCAGCAACGCGCGGCGGGCGTGCCGCAGGACGATGTGAGCAGGGGATTTGGTGCCAAGCACTGGGAGCGCCCTGGGTCTGATCTGCACCCATGGACTCCGCTCGTGGAGGCAGGCGCACTGCTGCAACATGGTATGGGAGCAATACCGTACCCGGCCCTCAACCACCACACGCACGGTGTCTGTCGTGCTCACTCGCACACACTTTTCCACGTCTGCGCAGGTGCGGCCCAAGCGCTGGGAGATAGAGGCCCGCGGCATCACGCACGCCGAGCTGCCGGGCGGCTCCCACGCGGTGTCCTGCTGCCTGTGCCCCGTGCGCAACGGCGCGTTCAAGCGCACCACCGACGGCAAGAACTGGTGCCACGTGGTGAGTGCAACAGGATTCAGATTGCGTACTGCGTGCGGCTGCCCATGCGGTTGATTGCCATACCGTGCATACAGTCCTGGATTGCCTGGTATCATATCGGTACCATATCGGACTCGTAAGCTTACGCTTGCTGACTCCGTCCCGGCTGGCGCTGCTGCCGCGGCTGTGCAGATTTGCGGCATGTGGCAGGAGGGCACATCGGGGGTGCAGGTGGACGGGCCGGACGCGGTGGAGGGGATGAACAACATCAAGGCAGACCGCTGGCGCTCGCCGTGCGGGCTGTGCGGCCGCACCAGCGGCGCAGTGGTCAAGTGCAACTACGGCCACGGCCAGGTGCGCGCGCGGGTGTTATGGGGCCTGCGGGCTGTTAGTCTGGTGGTCTGGTGGTCTGGTGGTCTGGTGGTAGGGGTACTGGCCTGGGGTACTGGGCTACTGGCCTGCTGCAGCCCGGGACAGGCTCAAAGGTACTCATCTTAAAGTAACGAGTTGCTCATGCCAAGAGACGTCAAGGAATGCGTGCCCGTTGACCCCTGTGCCTGCCACCTGTCCCGACCATGTGATGCCTCCTCCTCTCCAGGCCTACTTCCACCCGCTGTGCGGCCGCCGCGCCGGCAACTACCTGGTGGCCCGCGCGCAGCCCGGCTCGCGGGTGTTCAAGCACCGCGCCTACTGCCACAACCACTCGGAGGCGCAGCGCAATAAGGACTACTGCACCGGCGCGGCGGCGCGGGTGAGCCCGCAGCCTGGCTTCTTGATGCGGGGCTGGGAGGGCTGTAGGATAAGGGAAGCCTGGCGAGGGAGGCGATGCGGAGCTTAGCGATGGAGGCGGAGGGAAGCTAGGATCAAGCGGATGGGTGGGGGCAGGAGGGGCCTCCGGGGAGCCCGTTTGCGATTGCCGGCGCCTCAGCATTGAGGACCGACCCAGCCTTCTTGTGTCGGTGTGTGCATGCGTGTGGTTGCAGGCATCAGAGGTGATGACCGCGCCGGTGCTCGGGCTGGGCCACGGGCGGCGCTGGGCCTCCTCCTCCGGCGGCTCGCTTCCGGGCGCGCTGCCGGGCGGGGGGCTGGAGGGCCTGGACGGCGGCTATGGCGGCGCGGGCGGCCTGGAGGGCGGCGGCGCGCTGATGGGCTACGGCGGCGAGGCGGGCGACATGAGCGGCTTCATGCCGCCGCAGCCTGTGAAGCGCAAGAGCGGCCGGCCGCCCAAGTTGCAGAAGCTGCTGCAGCTGCAGGTGGGCGAGAGCATAGCAACAACCCGTGCGCGCGGGCTGGGGTCCCTACGTGCCTGGGATTCCTGCACCGCGCAGGTTAAACTGTGTTGCTGTAAGCATCGCCGCGACCTAGACGTCACCGCAACCAAAGGTGCGGCACTGACAGCGATGTTTGCCCGTCCTGCCCTCCCCCCGCAGCAGCTGGGAAACATCCCGGGCGGTATGGGCATGGGCATGGGGCTGGGTGGCGAGGCCGAGCCCGGCCTGCCCTCCCCCACCGGCGCGGTGCCCGGCGTGGGCATGGTCTCCCCCACTGGCGGCTACGACGCCTCCGGGCAGCTGCCCGACGGCTACAACCCCATCATGCAGGCGGCAGGCCCCGGCCGGCCGCCGCTGGCAGGGCGCCTGTCGATGTCTGCGGCGGCAAAGCGGCGGGCGGAGGCGGCGGAGGCGGCGGGCGGGTACGGCGGCGGGTACGGCGCCGTCAAGTCGGAGGACGGCGCGGGTGGGCTGTACGACGAGTACGGCGGGGGGCGGGGAAGTGCAAGGGCCACCACCAGCAAGACAAGCAGCGGCGGGTTCGGCGGCCCGGGCGCTCGGGCCGGCTCGCGCGCGGCGGCCGGCGGCGCCAAGGGCCGCGGCGCGTCCGCCGCCGTCACCGCCACCGCGACCTCGGGTGGCGGGCGCGGCATGCGCGGCGCGGGCGGGTACCGCGTGAAGGAGGAGTCCGCGATGGGTGCGGAGAGCGCGGCGCAGGCGATGGTGCAGAGCGCCGCCGCGGCCGCGGCGGCGGCCGCCACCTCTCCCAGAGCATCCAGGCCTTCCGCGCGCGGATGGGCGCGCCCTCTGGTGCTGCTGGTGGTGGCGGTGTGGCGCTGACGGGGCTTGCTCGCCTGGCTGACCTGGAGCACCAGCGGGCGCTGGTGGACACGGTGCGGGTGGGGTGCGGGTGGGGTGCGGGTGGGGTGCGGGTGGGGTGCGGGTGGGGTGCGGGTGGGGTGCGGGTGGGGTGCGGGTGGGGTGCGGGTGGGGTGCGGGTGGGGGGAGGGGAGGGGAGGGGAGGGGAGGGGAGCGGCCCTTCACGGTCAGACACCTCGCTGAGGCGCAAAGCACCTTGCCATGCCGGATCAAGCCGCCACGCTGTTTCACCCCTCGCCGGCGGCCTGCCCTCCCGCCCACCACGGTGCTTCATCTTGCCTGCTAGCCATTGCAACCGCCGCCTCCCCCGCCCTCGCGCCTGCCCTGCATCCCCAGGTGCGGCGGCGCGAGCGCTCCAAGCGGCAGCAGTACCGGCTGTTGGGCGGTGAGGCGCTGGCGCTGAAAGACAGCGACCCCGCGGGCGTGCTGGCCTTCCTGCAGGTGCGGTGCTATGGTGGCAGGGGTGGCGCCGTTGACTGCGAGTACGGTATCAACGCCCGAGATGTCCCTCTCTCTCTGGATACCGTAGAAATGCATACAGTACGGTTTGGTTTGTCGGTACGGTATGCTTTTTGTGCAGGAGTGGGAGTGGCAGGCGGAGGACGCGCCCGGCACCGGGCCCTTCGCTCCGGAGGACGTGGCGCAGGCGCCGCCGCCGGGGGAGACCCTCATCGGCCGCATGCTGGCGGCATCAGGACACGCCACCGCCGTCTCCACCGAGGCAGCCGCTGCGGACGCCGCTGCCGCCGCCGCCACCAACGCGGGTGGCGGCGGCGCCATCACCGGGGCTGCCACGGGAGCGCGCCCGTCCTCGGCCACAGCCACGCAGCCGCTGACAACGACGACGGGCCCGGGCGCGGCGCCGGGCACGGCAGGCGGCACGCCAGCCGTGTCCTCCGCACCGGGCGCCACCGGCGGCGCTGCCGGCGGCAGCGCCGCCCCCGCGCCGTCCATCTCCACCGCCAGCGGCGCCGCGCCGGCGGGGCTCCTCCCGGCAGGCCAGAAGCGGCAGCGGATACCTTCCGCCATTGCGTTGGAGGCCGCCGCGTCAGCCCAGTACGGCGCCGTCGCCGCCGCCTCGCCGCCCACCAAGCGTATCAAGCTCAAAGCCAAGGTGACCACGCCCGGCAGCGCCGCCGCCGCCTTCGGCTACGCCGGCAGCGCGGGCGGCACCGGCGGCACCGGCGGCGGCAGCGGCGCCGAGCCGGCCCGCACCAGCTCTCGCAGCCGGGGCGGCGCCACGGGGCCGCAGGGCGCCAGCGGCGGCGGGGCGTCCATGTCATCCGCGCCTGGGGGAGGCATGGACAGCGAGGTGGGCAGTGCGGAGAAGGCAGACGGCATCCGGGCAGCAGGTGAGTGGGTGCGCGCGTGTGTGGGGTTTCTGGGTTTTTTTTACGGCCGGGCGCGTGCTACAGGCTGGTGCTGCCTTGCCGTTGATGGGATCGCCTCTGTCCTGCTGCGCCAGCCCACTAGGACACCTGCGATTGGCGGGGGATGAGCTATGCGCACTTCAGCCGACAGCCCAACCGCTGACAAGCTGCACCCGCACCCGCCCGCTGCTGGCTGGTGCCCTGCAGGTCCGGGCCGTGACTGGCGGCGGCGGGTGGTGATGGGGCCTGATGGGGTGTGGGTGCCTCGCGGGACGCCGACGGCCGACAAGCAGCCATCCGGGGGACAAGCAGGCGCGGGGAACACCGGCGGCGGCGCACCGGGCGGCGGCGGCGGCGGCGCGGTGCCGGGACCCGGCATGTACGGCGACTCCGGACTCCAAGCAAACGCGGGGATGGCGGGTGCGCAGGCGGCTGCCGCGGCCGCCGCCACGGCGGCGGCTGCCGCGGCAGCTACTGGGGCTTCGCCAGGGTTAGACGGCGGGAACGGCAATGGCGGCTACGGGCAGCTGTTCGGTGTGCCTACGGCAGTTGCCAGCAGCTTCCCCAGCGGCGACTTGGGCTTTGGCGCCGGCGCCGACGCCGATTTGCTGATGGGCGACGCCGGCAGCTTCTTCGCGGATCTGGGAGGAGACATGGTGGGCGGCGGCGGCGGCTTTGACGGCGGCGGCGGCAGTGGCGGCCTCGGCGGCGGCGGCGACGCAGCCGCCATGCGCGGGCGCGGCGAAGGCCGCGGCGCTGCTGAGGCCCGGCCCGGCGGCGGCGATGAGGAGGACGGGCGCGGCGGCAGCAGTGACGCAGAAGCCGACTGCGATAGTGGTGTGGAGCCACCGCCTCGGCGGCGCCGCCTGGCGCGGCAGGCGTCGCAGGGGCATTACCTGTTGCTACGTAGCGCGGCCAAGGCGGCCAGGGATGGCTCGGGCTCGGCGGCGCCGGCCGCAATCGGGGCCGCGGCGGCGGACGAGGCGGCGGCGGGCGGCGCCAACCGGCGGCGGAAGGCGGCGGGGGTGCAGAGCCCCAGCTCAGCGGGTAAGGATGCAAAGGGTGGCGACTGCATGGCACGGGGCCTGGCGGAGCCTGTCGTGTGTGTGCAGCGCTCCATGTCTTCCTACGCGGCCTCAGTGCTGCACCCCATTGCCTGGATTGCCAACCGCTGACACGCCAACCGTGCCGCCGTGTTACCCCTTCGGCCGTTGCCAACCCTCCCCACACAGACGTGGCCGCGCCTCGAAAGCACAGCGAGCGCGGTACCCGCGAACCGGAGGCCAAGGCAGAGGCGGCTGCGGGGGTGGGCGAGGATTTGCCGCGTGCTACCCGCGCCGTCATGAGCCAGCGCGCTGCGGAGGAGCTGAACAAGAGGCTGCCGCGCGGGTACCGCTTTGAGCGGCGGCCGCCGGAGGGCGGCGATCGTTGAGCTGCGAGGCGGCTGCGGAAGCCGCTCACCACGGAGCATGATCAAGAGGTTGGGCCCAGAGTTGTGATGGGCTTGCTTGTTGGGTGGAGGTAGCAGAGCGTGGTGGGTTCGGAGTTGGTGGTGGACAACAAGAGTAGTAGGCACAGTGGTTGGGGTGAAAGGGCGAACCTTGGAGTGCGATGAAGCGCGTTTGTGTGTCCCGGTTGTGATGATGCTGAGTGGGGACTGCGTCTGGGGGGATGCTATACATAAGCATAGGAGAAACTGTCTCGGAAGTTGCGTTTCCCATGAAAGACTGGCAAGTGTCAGAGGCAGCGGTAGACTCCAGATGTGCGGCGACTGCATGCAGAGGACAGAGGATGCTCAGATGGGGTTCATGGGTCCGGTAAAATATAGTGTAATGTAGGTTCGAGGACAGCTCCGCTACCCCCCAACTAACTCGTGTACGGCACCTCCACCACCGTCAGCCATACTGCCATACAGGAGTTGACTTGAGAGTCGGCAGCTGCGCGAGTGTGAGCAGGTAGTTGTACGGCGGCCCGGCTCGGAAGCTACCTGACTGTAGTGACGCACACGGGCAGTTGGCGCTAGTCGGCAGGCGCGCGAGTGGGAGTGGGCAGTTGAGCGCGCACGCGTGTGGTAAGCTGCGGCAGAGCACGGTGGAGCACGGCGGAGGCTGGCGGTTGGCGCGGCGCGCGAGTGGGAGTGCATAGTCGTGCGCGCGCCGTGTGGGAAGCCGCGTGTGTGAGCTGCGTGTAAACTCAGAGAGACGCATGGGGCTGCCCCTGTTCCATAAGCTGCCTCTGGGCGCACACGGTTTCACACGGTTGACAGTTGGGCTCCAGCCCGTGTAGGACTCGCTGGAGTGCACGACAGGCGCCGGGGGGCACGCGCGGGTGGGGCGCAGGGGCGGCTCGCAGGAAATTCGGCGGTAACTCGCGCGGAACTCAGGCAAAACTCATGCAAATCTCGAGTGAAACCGGCGCTCTCCATCAGTTCCATCACCACGGCTACGTCCAGGCCTGGGCCTGGGCCTAACGGCAGGGCCCCATAACCAGTGTACCAGTCCATGCTCGGAAGAAGCCGCACAGTCGCCCTGGTCCAAACCAAGCATTATGGAGCAGGGATTTGGGAAGGGGGCCTGGGAGCAGGGGGGGGGTAGTCTCGACTGGGAAAGGCCCCATGTTCTCAAACGAAAGAGCTTGACGAGAGGGCTCCAAATCCACTTTCAGAGTTTCAATCAGAGTATTTGTGCTTATTACGGCATGACGTGCATGGTGCACATGTGAACCTCGTAGTGCTGTCTTTGGCCCTTAGTTCTGCTTGTAGGCTGGCGTGTGCACCGGGCCGGGGTCCGGGGATTTTGCAGGATGGGTGGGCACTTAAGGGGTCAGTGAAGTATTTTGTATAGTGCCCACCGGGCACTGGGGCTCCATGCATTTAATTTCCGGTGCCCGCCCTCTGGGCCCGACTTATTTTTCCAGTGCCCACGTGGGCACTTACGCCCACCTCCCGAAACACTGCTTGTAGGGCGCTGCCCGAAATCCGCCAGGATGGGCTCCCGAAACCCGGCGGACCCCCAGGGACGACAACCGACCCCCCAACTTTGGCAAGGACCTGAGCTTTCTAACGCCCCCCCTGACTAGAACACCACTTGACAATTGTGTCAATGCTCAGCCAGTCCACCGTCACGGCTATCGTGCCTGCCACGCCCGCACGTTCCAGCTCCCGCTCCACCAAGTGCAGCGCTTCTTCGCGCGCTGTCCCCTCCGCATCCTCAAAATCCTCATCGCTCACGTCGTCGGCCCGTAGAAGTATGAGCTCAACTGTCAGCTCATCGGGCAGCGTCCAGCCCTCTTTCGCCAACGCGGACAGCTCCGCCACCGCCGCTCGCACCAACGCCTCAACCTTCCCTCTACCGGCCACAGCCAGTGCCCCCGCGCCGCCCAGGCCTGCTCCTCCACCGCCAGCAGCGGACCCACGCCCCAGGCCTGCACGCCGCTGCAGACCCGCCCGGGCCTCGTCCTCCGTCTGCCCCGCCGGCTCCACCTCCCAGGGCACACGCAGGACCAACCGCCGTACGGAGCCGCGGGCGCACAGCCGCAGCACGCGTTGCAGCGGGCCCGGCGGCAGCAGCGGCGGCGGCGGCGGCTCGCCGCGTGCGCCGCCCTCTGCAGCAGCGGCCACGGCAGTGGCCGTAGCAGCGCCCTCTGCAGCTGCACCGCCCCCGCACTCCGGGTAGGTCGCCACAACGCAGCCCACCGCTAGGCCTCCTGGCTCCGCACCACACGCCGCCTCCAGGCCTGCACCCCCACCGCCCCCACCCCTACCGCCGCCGCCCCGCCCTGTACGCCACCCCGCCGCCAGCGCTGCCTCCGCCGCCGCCGGCACCTGCGCCGCCGCCCAGGCCTCCAGGTAGGCCCACTCCTCATCACGTGGCGCCCGGTTGAGGACCAACACGTCCAGTGACACGGACCGCAGCCGCCCACGCCAGCAAGCCCCGGCCCCCTGCCCTCTCCGCCCCACCCCGCCGTCGCCTCCATTGCCGCCTCCACCGCGCACGGCACCAACTCCTCCAGCCGCCACGGCGTCATCCGCTGCGACGGTGGCATCCAGATCAACAAACCCAGCCGCCGCCGCCGCCGCTGCCCGCTCCGCTAGCCTCATCAGCGGCACCAGGCGGGCGGTGTTGAGGGGCGTGCAGGCCAGAGCCAGCCGGCCGGCGCGCAGGTCAAGAACCAGATCCGACACCTGCCAGACACGAGGCGCAACGGACCGGCGGTGAGCGCAGGTTTCACGACAGCAGCTTCCTCTGAACCTGGTCTCAACCAATCCGTGAATTATGGTATGTATGGCGTTTCGCTTGCACGATGGCCGTATCTTGGCGGCAGCGTGAACGTGTGCGACTCAGTGGGAGTCCGGAAGCGACACGGCCCTCCCGATAGATCCGGCCTCTTGCAGGGGCGCACCCCACGGGCGCAGCCTTGGCCCCTTGTGCGTAAGTAGCCGCCCCGCAGCCCCTCACCTTCAGCGGCTCTGGAGTGAAGGCCAGGTGTTGCTCCAGGCACAGCTCCTCCAGCCTCACACCTGAAGGGCCCGGCCGCGGCAGTAGCAGCAACTGCTCCAGTCGGCTACAGCCGCCGATCAGCGCCAGCCGCCGCAGCCGCGGCAGCGCTGTCACCAGCGCCGCCGCCCAGCCCAGCCGGGTGCGTTGCACCTGCTGCGTCGGGTCCGACACCACCACCAATTCCTCAAGCTGACAGGGGCTACTGCCGGTGCTGCTACTGGCGCTGCCAGCGCCGCTGCCACTGCCAGGATCTTGTGCGGCTGCAAGCCCCAGCCTCGACAGGCCCGAGGCCTCCACCGCATCCGGCGAGTCGCACAGGGAGGCGGGCAGCGCCAGTTGCCGCAGCCGCGGCAGCCCTGCAGCCAGCAGCGCCAGCGGCGGCGGTGGCGGCGGCTGCGGTGACCGTCCTGCTGCTGCTGATGGTTGTGCTTGTAGCACTGGTGGCAGCGGCGCGTGTGTAGTGTCTGCGACATCCGGTGCTGGTGTAGTGTCTGCGACATCCGCGTGTGCATACACCCCGTGTGCGGCGTCCGTGTGCGCCAGCGGCGCGGCTAGGCCCCAGTGCCCGTGCAGCTCTAGTGACTGCAGCCGGGGGAACAGGCGGGCCACGGCCGCCGCCAGCTCCGCCGACAGCAGTGCCGGCGCCAGCGGCGGGCCTATGCCGCTGCCGCCGCTGCGATACGACGCGGCGAAGAGCGTATACGCCGCAAACGGCCAATCCTCGGCGCCGCCAACACGCCAGGGCCCTTTGGGCGGGCCCGCTTCGCGCTGTGGGGTGTGGGCTGCCGGCGGCCGGTGCGGTGCATTGCGTAGCTCGGCTACCACCCTCGGGCTGGCAGATGCGTCAAAGTGGAGGACGAGGTGTTGCATATGCTCCAGCGGGGCTCGGTCGGTGGCAGCCTCGTGGACCAGCGCGTCCGTAAGTGCCGCGCCCGCCACCGCAGATCCCCCGATTACACTGACCGCCATCGCTTCGCATCGTCTGAGCTTACTCGCACAGTCGAGCAGACTCGCCATGTGGCTAGGCGTGGGCGCAAACCAGGTTGCGTACAATGGGTGCGGAGCGCTTTGCTCGCAGAACTGCTTGCCCGCCCGGCTCGTTGCTCTCAGCGATATGACATCACGTTGACAGAGCTGCTCTAGTATTCTTCTTCGAGCGAGGAAGTCCAAGTGGTTCAAGAAGTCAAGTGTAGGATGCGCACGCCCTGTACAGCCTCTGGACGCTTCCATTGTGACCTAGTATTGCAAGATAGCAAACATGGAGGCCACTGCTTGCGGGACATCGCAGTCGGCGGTCGCATGCGACGCTAACCGGCACGGCTACGGGCTACCCTCCCCGGGACTGTCCCCCCCCCGGGACTGTCCCGAAGTTTGCTACACGCGGAGCTCTGGGTGGATCATTTGGGCACACAGGCCATTGCATATAGTCCGAACTTCCACACTCTGCTGCGGTTGGCGTGCGGCTGCGTTTCGTCTGCCGCGTCGTCCCGCTGCCCTTGCAGTCGCTTCCAGGGTCGCTTTGCTCCGGGGCCCAACCCATAGTGTGCCTGTCATCCTGCATTTTTGCTGGGCTGTCTGCAGCGACACATGTGTTTCATCCGGGGAAACCAACTGAACCGCCCGGGATCGCTTCGCTGGCTGGCACGGGCGTCACGACAGTTAGCTCCTCACCTAGCGCGCCACGCTACAACTCTAGTCCGATGATTAAATGAAGGAGAACTTTTACGTGGGTCGCTTCTGGGTTGCGCAGGGAGAGCCAACGCAGGAAACTGCGCGGTGCGCGGTGCCTGCAACCCCAGTGCTGGCCGCGAGCTTCGTTGAGGCTCCAAGGTTTCTTGTGTTGAGCTTTTGTCCAAGCTTTGTTGTGCATATCTTTGCAAAACCGTATGTGCAGGGGTGCGAATTGCAGTAGGAAGTCGCTGGAGGGGTGCTCTGACCCCTGGCCCCAAACCGATCTGGTCTGGCTTCTGATGAACAGTATTTCTAGCCTCGTCATACTCCCTCGCGAATGTGTAATATACTTCGCGCCGCTTGAAAGAGGAGAAGGAGAAGTTCGGCATTCGGAAGTTCGCCCCCTTGCATGGCACTTGTGTTGGCGCCACTTGCCCTCACCAGCATAGTCCCGACGACGTCAGATTACAGAAGTCTTTGTCTTGATTTACTATTTTTTGTTGGACTTTCCTGCATTCTCGATATCTTGGCGCTTCGCTTGTCTTGAGCTTCACCGATGACCTCGTAGTTGCCAGCACATTCTAACGCAAAAGCTAGTGCGTATTTGCTTCATCGGGAAATTTGCCTTGCTGGGAGGCGCTCCAGCGGCGGTCCCGTCCACCGTCATTGTCCATTTGGCGGGAAGGCTCGCCGACCCTCACCACTAGCCTTGAAGCGCTGTTTTTGCATGCTCCTGGCTTCTACATTCTAGCTCGGGGGGCCAGGGCAGCGGATGCGCAGCGGCCTTTGCGCGAGGGGCTGAGCGGCCGCGCATCGCAGCCTCAGGAGCGAGCCAGAGAGGATGCAAGCTAGCCGTAACGAGAACCGGCCTCCTGCATATCAAGCTCGGCCGGACGGGCAGCAGCAGAACCAGCACAATTCGGAGCGTGCCCAACATCAGCCCGCACCGCATCCGGGGCCGTCGCTTCCGGAGGGCACGTCCTTCCTTGCTGGGCTAAGCACATACAATGAGACAAGAAGGTGCGCATGTCTGCATGGCTCGTGCTGAAGGACAGGGGCTTTTGCGCGCGCGTGCTTGCAAAAACCGCGTTTCGGTCTCCCCTGCGCTACCTCCCGGCGGGCCGGCTGCTCGCGACAAGCCACCGGCAACACGCTGCAAGGGGGTTGCCCTTCCCGCTGCCCAGGATTGGTCTGTGGAGATCAAGGCAGTTAAATGCTGCAGGGGGTGAAGTGCAAGCTAGACCGTGCACGTCGAGCGTTTACTCTTCTCGGGAGGGGGGGGGGTTGCGTCAAAGCCAGTTCTTGTCATGCCGTGTGGGCCGGCTCACGAACACCCTGAGATGACAGCAGCCGGCAGCTCCCCCCTCTGTTACGCAAGCTTTTAACTTGCTACACATGCAAATTCCCCGCAAGTCCCCATGGTGTGGCGGAGGTGACCGCTCATCTTCCCCATGGGGCTGCCTGCTGCCATGATTGCTGCTGGGATTGCCCGGCTCACCACCTTATTGCCCCCCTGCCGCCACCCCCCCTTGCCGCGCCCGCCCCGCTCGCACAGATACACGGTGCACAGCCTCATAGGAAAGGGCAGCTATGGGCTGGTGTGCGCTGCCAAGGACAACCTCACAGGCGAGATGGTGGCAATCAAGAAGATCCAGGTGTGCGGCCATGTGAATGTGTGTGTGTGTGTGTGCGCGCGCGTGGCAATCCCAGCGTCTTCACTGCAGCGTGTTGTGGGGTCCTTTTTGGGGGCATGTACGCATGCGATGTAAACAGCAACCCCTCGGCCGCGGCGCTCACCCCTTCTGACTCACTCCTCGCCTTTATGCAAGCCCCCCGCCATCCCTCTCACGCAACCGCGTACTTGTCCGCCCGCCCCCCGAATCAGAACGTGTTTGACAACGTGGCTGACGCGCACCGCATCCTGCGCGAGATCACGCTGCTGCGCGTGCTGCGCCACCCCGACATTGTGGAGATCAAGCACATCATGCTGCCCAGCGACCCCAACACCTTCAAGGACCTGTACGTGTGCTTCGAGCTCATGGAGGTGAGTGTGTGTGTGCTTGATGGCATGTGTGTTCTAAACAACGAAACGGAACCGGCAGAAAGCATGCGGTTGTGTGTGTGTGTGTGTGTGCGTGTGTGTGTAGCACCCTTTGAAACGTCAAAGTAAGACGATGTGCGTGTGCGTGGTGCAATGGTGGGGCTTTATTTCGCCACGTGTCCTTGTACCAGTGCGATGCTGGCCTGACCGCTGCTGCCCTGCACCCTGCCTCTCCTTTCCACTACGTACGCCTCCTGTTCATCCGCCTCCTCTTCGGCATCTACCCACCACCTCCCCCGCTGTCGCTGCCGCCTGCCTTCGCTCCAATGCTGCCGCCGCCGTCATCGTCACTGCCACCGCCGCCACCACCACCACCACCTGCCCAAACCTCTCCCCACCACCTCCCAACCCGAATCTCCGTCCCGCTCCTGTCACCACCACCGCCACCTGCGTCACCACCACCGTCACCACCACCGCCTCCGCCACCACCCCTATCTCCAGTCCGACCTGCACACAGTGATTGGCGCCAACGACGACCTGACCGCCGACCACCACAAGGTGTTCCTGTTCCAGCTGCTGCGCGGCCTCAACTTCATGCACAGCAACGGCGTGCTGCACCGCGACCTCAAGGTACACAGGCCGCGGGCGGCAGCAGCAGCAGCAGCAGTACAACAGGCACTGACCAGAGCCCCAGAGCCGCGGCCTCGGCACTGCCCTTGCACTGCCCTGTTGTCCTGTGTCGTGAGGGACTGATCTTCGCCTGTGCCGCTGCCTCTCCTCCCCTTCCCTCCCGCACGCGCACCGCATGACTAACCCCCCACACCCCACAAAACACACACACCGTGTCACGTGTGCCCCCCCCCCCGCAGCCCAAGAACATCCTGGCCAACTCCAACTGCAAGCTCAAGATCTGCGACTTCGGCCTGGCGCGCCCACACCTGCTGGACGGCGCCGGCGCGGCGCCGCTGACGCCGGTGCTGTGGACGGACTACGTGGCCACCCGCTGGTACCGCGCGCCGGAGCTGTGCGGCTGCTTCTACGGCCGCTACAGCAGCGCCGTGGGTGAGTGCGGGGGTCTTTGCCGGTGGCGGCGGCGCGCGCATGTGCTTGTGTGCGTACTTGTATGTGTACTGAGAGGAGGGCTTTTGAGCCGGGTGTGAGGCAGCCGTGAGGGATGCTACAGCGACGGACCGTTCAACCCGAATGCTGGTGTTGCGAGCCCCAGCTTCAACGTGTGTTTCTTGTGCTGACGTTTGCCACGTTGGCACATTGACGGCATGCAACAGACATGTGGAGCATCGGCTGCATCTTTGCCGAGGTGCTGCTGGGCAAGCCGCTGTTCCCGGGTGAGTCACAGGGCTGAACACACGTCGCCAAGAGCCCAGCCAAGTGCACCACTGCCCCCGCCGCCCCTGCCATTGCTCTGGCGTCTAACCCGCCAGCTTCACCCCCCACCTGTCGCCTCATCCTCCCTCCGCCGCCCTCCCTACCCCGCCCGCCCCCCCGCTGCTGCTGCTGCAGGCCGCGACGCCGTGCACCAGCTGCAGCTGATCACGGACCTGCTGGGCAAGCCGCCGCCGCACGTGGTCGACGCCATCGGCAACGTCAAGGCGCGCGCCTTCCTCAACGCCCTGGAGCCCAAGGTGCGTGCCCTTGTGTATACATATGGGTGTGTGCAATCTTGTGTGCGCATTTCGCACCCAGCCCGTGTAAGCAGCGAGACAGCATGTGTCGCATGCAGTGACACATGCGCAGTCCGCTGCATCCTGAACAGCCCGATGCTGCCCCATGCTGCGCGCGCCTCGGACTCCTAAGCCTGCCGCCGCCGCCACTCCCCAACCCCACCCCCCGCAGCGGCCCCGCCAGCTGTCCTCCAAGTTCCCGGCCGCCGACCCCCTGGCGCTGGACCTGTTGGGCCACCTGCTGGCCTTTGACCCCGCCGACCGCCCCACCGCGGCCGAGGCGCTGGCGCACCCCTACTTCGCCGGACTGCCCAGCGCCGTCAACCAGGTGCGTGGTCAACCAGTGTGCGCGGGGCGCATGGGGCAGGGGCTAGCGCTCGATGCCAACACGGCGTCTGGGCGACTTTGGCCAAATCTGGCCAGCTCGGGATCACGGCTTGCGGTCTGCGACTGTATGTAGCTGGCAGCCGGCATGCATAGCTGGCAGCGAAAGGGACCACACGGCCTGATAAACTCATGCTCAACCCTTGCACGCACGCGCAGGAGTCGGTGCGCATCGCGGACGACTTCCAGTTTGAGAGCTGTCGGTTGTCGGAGGGCGACGTGCGCCACCTCATCTACCGCGAGGCGCTGCAGTACCACCCGCACGTGATGTGCGCCTACACCGCGCAGGTGGCGGCGCTGCAGCAGCAGCAGGCCGCGGCGGCGGCGCAGGTGCAGGCGGCGCAGGCCGCACAGGCCGCCGCCGCCGCGCAGGCGGCGCAGGCCCAGGCGCTGGCGGCGCAGGCCGCGCAGGCGGTGCAGGCGGCGGCGGCGGCACAGGCCTCCGCGGCGGCCAACCTGCGCGCGGCCGCCGCCGCCGCGTCCGGCCTCAGCCCGCGCTTCCAGCAGCAGCAGCAGCCCCAACAGCAGCCCCAACAACAGCAGTACCAGCAGTCGCCGCTTCCGCCTCACCACCAGGCTGGCGCTGCGGCAGCCTCCACCGCTGCGCTGGGCAACTTGATGGACTGCGGCCGCGTGCCGTCGGACGGCTGCGCCGCCACCAACCCTTACACCCTCGCCTCCACCTCCTCCAGCGACGCCGTCTCGCTCGCCTTCATGCTGCACGCGCAGGACAGCAGCAGCATGAGCGGCATGAGCGGCGGCAGCAGCAGCAGCCACAAGATGGACAGCCTGAGCGGTGGCGGCAACAGCGCCGGCTTCCTGCTACAGCCGCACGCGGCGCAGCAGCAGCCACAGCATCAACCGCTGCAGAGCCTGAACCCCAACACGCTCCACAACATGCCGCAGCAGCAGCAGGCCGGCGGCGGCATCCAATGTCTGCCGGCAGCAGGGAACCACGCCCACGCTTCACAGGGCCACCAGTACGGCACCAATCTGGCCGGCGCGGCCCAGCAGCAGCCCATCGGTCCGCCGCCCGGCTTTGGCTACGGCTGGGGCCAGCAGCAGGCGCCGCAGCAGCAGGTGCAGGTGCCGCAGCAGCCACAGCACGCTGCGCAGGCGCCCTACGGCCTGCAATCGCACCAGACCCTGCAGTACCCGCAGTACATGGCCCCCGGCGTGCAGCAGCAGCAGCAGCAAGTCATGTCTGGCGGCTTGTCTCCCTCGGCCGCGGCTGCCGCCGCGGCGGCGTGGGCCGGTGGGCTCTCTGGCCTGGCGCCGCGCGCGCCGCAGCCCACGGCGCCTGGGCAGGTGGCCAGTGGTGCGATGACGCCGCGGTACGGCGCCGGCTCCGCCTGGTAGCGGGCAGGCTCCGCCTGGTAGCGGGCAGGCTCCGCCAGGTAGCGGGCAGGCTCCGCCTGGTAGCGGGCCGCTCGGCAGTGGTCACACGCACAAGGAACGTGCATGGCTCTGGCAGGCGTGTGTGGTGGTGTCGGCTCGTTGTATGTGCCTCTGTGGTGTCGGCTCGTTGTATGTGCCGCAGTGAAGCGGTGCTGCAGCGGAGGCTGGTGCAGTTCAGCATGGTGCGCGCATGCGCCCACATACCGGTGATGCTAGGCGCGTCCGCCAGCATGGGTTGCGTAACGGTCACGGCTGTGTGCCGCGATCCGGGGCTTGTAGTGCAGCATTAGCGAAGATACATGGCTAACAGCGACACGTACATCAGTCAGGTAATAAGTATCTCTTTGGCGCACGCAGTCGCCTGCTAACAAACAAGGTATAGGCAGGCCGCGGCGACGGTGGGCGTTTCTGTCAGTGCTGCTTGGTGTGCATGCGGCAGGAGACATTCGAGCCGTATCACACACACAACCCGAGTAGAAGGCCTGAATTACCGAACGGCGTGGCTGGCTTTGTGTTGTTTGTGTGGGCGATGGCGGGCGCAGTGCTGGCCGGGGTTGTGCCCTGCTCACTTGGAACAGCAGTGTGCCGTGCGGGGAACGGGCGCCGGACTGCGATTGGCCTGCGCCCGGGACTTTGCGCTGGCACGCTGGCGGCTGGGCGAAGAAGGCTTGGCTTCTCCCAAGGGGTTGTTTCCTTGTTCATGAAGGGCCGTGGCGGTGGGGGGCTTTGGCAGGGCTGGGTAGCCGGAGGGTGGCCGTTGAGCTCCCGGCACCCATGCTGTTGGTCACCCCTGGGCCCTTGTTGGTGTGATGGATTCCTAGTCTCGGGTCAATGGCAGTGTATTGAATCTTTTCAGGGGGGGCGCTTAACACTGCAGGCAGCTTGCGTCCGCAAGCAAGCCTGCATTTTTGGCCGTGGGGAACAGGGACAGGGGATATATGCTTTTGAGTGTGCTGTACAGATATGACAAAAGCCCTTGTTTGTGTGCGCGGGGCTTGTGCGCTGCCGGAAAACAACTGAAAAGTGTATTTTCGCATGTGTTTCCACCGCTGCAGCGCTACCATCGCTGGGATCTGCATGGTGCGTCTCGTGGCGAGGTAGGGAAGAGGAGTATGGGGGTGCGAGAAGCGCTTGCGTGCGGTGGGCAGCCTTTACGGCGAATTTTGCGAGGGTGAGGCATGATCGGCGGGCATTTGCGCACGCCAGGAGCAGCATGGAGGCGGTTTTTTACTCGAGTCGTGGGTGAGGCGCGATTGCACGGCGCACGAGCTTACATAACCAGCGGCAGCGGGCGGTGTGTTGCGGTATAGAGCTGGTGAGAGCATGGGTAACAGGTAGCAAGGGAGAGCTTCAGCCCAGATGCCAAGCAGATGTAGTGTAGGCGTGAAGGCGTTCCGCAGCAAGGGGCTACGGCGGTGGAGATGGTCAGGCGGCCATGAGCGCATGATTACAAGCGCGGCAGCTGAAGGGGTTTGGCATGACATTCATCTTTGTTTGCAAGCGAGAGCTTAACAGCAACTGGGGGGCCAGAACGCAGCACGGCGTGGCGTAGCGCCGCTGCTCGCAGGCCCTAGCAGGCGATACCGGATTGTTCTGCGGAGGTCCCGTCGTATGGAGATTCTGTGCGTCTTTACTTGCGCTTGGCAGGCCGCTGGGAAAGTGGACGCGGTGAATGTGCCGTGGTGCTAGTGGGGTGGCATGGCAAAATGGCGTTTGTAGGTCCTGAGGGCGCGCTGTCCGAATACCATTTTAGTCGCTGGGTTGCGTAATGCGGCCGGTGGGCCTATGCGCCTGCGTGAGCACTCGTTTACCGTATGTTTTGGAGTATAGCTCGGGCGCAAACGCAGATTGGGGGCTTGGACGTGCACCACAAGGCTGTGTTGGTGTGTCCCCATGCAAGCGCCGCGACTCACTCAAGTGTGTCCTATTGCAGTTGATTCGATGTTGGTATCGTATTGACATGTTTAGTTCAGGGCAGCGTCAGGGTGAACAGCAGGGTGATTAGCATGAGGCGCATGATGGGGGGCGGCTCATGCGGCACGTGTGCGTGCTGCTGTGGGTTTGCAGCCTACTCAGCCCCGGTGCGCCGCAGGGAAGCGAGTGATGAGCTGATAAGACAGTGGCAGGAGGCGGACGTGTCGTCATTGTTTCATGTCCAGTGCATGACCGGCCCAATGTACAGGACGCATGCCGTGCAGGGCGTTGCTCGTGCACAAGGCACAAGGCCGCAGCGCCTGAGCACTGCCGGGGCCCTTAGGGGTCGCCGTCGTAGACTGGCAGTCCGGCATGCAAAGAGCGGGGCATTGCCGCATGTGCAGATGCTACGGGGGTCTGTGGATCTGCGGCTGTTGGTTGCCAGCGCATGTGTGTGTGTGTGTGTGTGTGTGTTTCCGCGCGCGGGTGAGGCGTCCGGGCGTGGACGGGCTGCACAGAGATGTGCTGCGCCCTAAGCTGTGTGTGAACTGGAAGTCCATGTAACTGCTACGTGAGGCCTGTCAATGCCGGGGGCAGGCGAGCACCGCTGCGGTGTGGCGGGGCGGAGGGGGTAACCGGAAGCGCCAAGCCCTGCGTGCTCGCGTGCGTGCGTGGAACTTGCGGCCCGCGCTGCAGAGAACGTCCAGCTGCAGCCCCCAATCCAAGGTTCTAGTGCGTGAGCAGCCGCGAATGGCCGATTGCCCTGCAAACAATGCTACGCACGCAGGTCCCTGAAAGCTGATGCTGCTTCACGCACAGCGTAAGTGCCCTGGCAGCCCACGCCAGTCGCGCCGCCGGCCTACGCGATCTGGTTAAGTGCCCGATGCTAGGAGCTGTCCAGTTACCCGCGCGTGCGTAAGAGTGCTGAACCTGGCTGAACCCCGACCCGCACGCCCCCCCCCTCAGGGGCGTGGCCCCCAGGGGAACCCCTGTGGCCCCCAGCAATTACTTGCCACCGCTTGGGCCGCTGCGGCTGCGTGATCACAAACTGTTGGACTTGACGACCGGCGACGGGCACTTGCACGGGCAGGGCGCTGTTGCTCATCGTAGTGTGGAGGACAGCGGAGGTGGACCCTGCGCAAGCCGTCCTGCCCGGAGACTGCGCACGTGCGCCGTGCGGGAGACATCAGGAGCCGGCAGTGAAAGAATTAGATAGACGGCGGCGTTGCATGAGCTACACAACATGAAAGATACATTTACAGTGTGATGGTGCAGAATTGCTCCCACGCTCAGGCCCACACGCCCGCGCCGCCTGGCCAACCCCGTCGATCGCCCCCTGCGTGGCCGAAACATTCCAATCCACAGCACGACACCCCGCCTTGTGATCCGTGCTCGACAGCACTCAGGAGCCAAACCGCGCGTCACAGTGCAGCTGCTGACACCGCCAAGCAAGGCGACACCCACCCAGAGCAGCACGGCCTGGTGGCAGAACCTATGCGACGTGCGCGACAGAAGCGACAGCTGCAATCATGACAAGAAAGGGCTCTCCCTCTCGAAGGGGAAAGTGGGCGGCTATGTCGCCACGCCACGTTGATGCAACGTCTGCGGCCGCAGGTTTTCTTCAAACTACCTCATCCCCCGGACATAGCCCGGGACGGGTTGTACAGCGCGGTTGTACAGCTGCACCGCCCGCCATGCGTTCAGCCGCGTCGTCCCGCTGTCAAGCAAAAGCACAGCAGGCAACAAACCCAACAGTAATGAATTCTACCCCTGCAATCAAGAAGACCCCTGGCACACGTGCGGCCCCCGCCTCGAAAGTACCCCCGCCCCCTCCATTACGTGCACGCACACATACGCGCATGTGGCTGGCCTCATGCCGGGCGAAGGATGCACCAGCACAATGCACCACCCATATCAAGGTTACTCGCACCATTTCACCCACCCCCGCCTGCTCCTTACTTGTCCGTGCTCTGTGCCCTGGCTACATGTTATGGATCTAAACATTTTAAATTTGGGACTGGACATGAGCAAGCTATTACCAACCACCCGGCCACCCCTCCCCGCCCTCAATACGGTACCCTGCACACGGGGCCATCAATGATTAATCACCATACACAGGTACACCCCTGCGTGGGCAGCAGTAGTGGGGTTTCACACGCGCTCGCTGGCTGCCTGTCCTGCGTGCCCCTCCACCGAGCCACCTGCGCTCTGTCCGGCACACTCCTCACACATTGCAGCCTAGGGACGTTTGCAAAAACTCTCCCTAATAGCAGCCGTTATAGTCGGGCCTTCAGCTGTGCGTAACACGTGTAAGGAAGCCCGAGTAAAGCACCGCTGCCGTACGTGCCCTTTACGCCAAGGACCGCCTGTGCCATGGATGGCCCATTCCTTGCTCCCCGTGTGAATCCGTCCGCAACACTTAGCGCGCGCAGGCCATAGCGCATTGAAACTTGTCAAAATGTCAATCAACAGACACGACTCGTATCACTCTGATGATCAGCTCAAAACAGGAACGCCCATGCGGAGGGCTCGAGATGAAGAGATCACGGCACCAGGGAAGGGCGGGCCCCTGCGGCACAACAACAACAACAACAATAACAAGAACAACAACACGCCGGCCCCCCCTTAATTCTGAGCGTGCGTTACGACACCTTCAATGTTGCGCGCCGCGCTCCATTACCAAGCGCATTCTGCCCTGACGACACATCCGATGCAACACCAATCAACGCCCAGTGCTCTGAAAACTCGAAACACCCGCCGATGCGTGCTGTGTGTCACCGCAGTTCCGCAACGGTCCGAGTGCCTGTGTGTATGCGTCTCCTGGCGGCCCCTAAAATGAGGTCCTCGGCGAACTCTAGAACAAAAGATTGCTACGTCTGTCTACCTTGATGACTGAACTGTGGCCCCTTACTTGGAAGTGTGGAACACCAATCACCGCTGCCGTACAAGCATACGGGGTCGCGTGTGTGACGTGTGTACGCCGGGTGTGCCAGCTACCCAGCAGAAAAGCCCATTTGTTGGGTTCACCCAAGCCAAACATCCAAAAAGCGCATGACCTAGCTTATGACTGCAAAACAAACGTGTAGGGGCGGATTTCAATAAAGTGCATGTTTGAATGCCGTGCCTTTGCTTGTGTATGTAGCCTGCACCGCCAGTAACAAACGCGATGCCTGCACCTCTGTCTGCTGGCGTTCTGTCAAGTGCGACACAGATGCTGATGACACCCAATTGAGGTCGCCAACTGCAAAATGTTATGCACGCTTGGCTGGGCTGCCTAAGCTTGTGAGCACCTCACCCCGAGCGCGTCTGATCTGAAGGTCTGGTGCAAGACATCATCATAATCATAATCAAAATAATTCCCATGGCATCATATTTCACCATCTCTGCCGCGCCAGCTAGCTAGCCAGGCCCTGCTGATGCCTGACATCCTCCCTGAGGTCTAACACTGCATGGGGGATATGCCCCCCGTGCGGCCTGATGCAGCGGCTGCAACGCCGGCGGCGGCGCCTGCCGCCGCGCCCGCCGCGGCGCCTGCTGCTCCCGCTGCCGCTGCCGCCGCCGCCGAGCCACCGTAACCCAAACCCAAGGCACCGCCGCCGGGGGCGCTCCTGCTGTTGCCGATCAGGTACCCCAACAAGCAGTCATCTGCGTCCACAGGCTCGGCACGCATCGGCCTCGGCGACGGCGCCGCCATCAGCATCCGGCCGCCGCCGCCGCCGCCGCCGCCGTGGCCGGCAGGCGTTGCGGCCGACGCCTGCTGACCTCTTCCCGCGGCCGAGGGGCCTGCGGTTCCCGCCGCCGCCGGCTCCTGGTCGGCGACCTGCAGCTGCTGCCGCTGCCCCTGCAGCTGCTCCTGCCGGCGCTGCCGCGCCGCCGCCTCGTTGGCGGCATCGGCCGCCGCCGCCGCCGCCAACACGCGGCGGTAGGCGCTGGACGGGTGCACCTGGCAGCCGCCGGCGGCGGTGGCGGCGGCGGCGCCGCGGAGCGCCATGGTCATGCGGGAGTCGTGCAGCAGCGGCAGCAGGCCCTGGCCCAGCCGGAGCACCGCCACGTGGAGGCCGGCGCCGGGCAGGTCGGCGGCGAAGGCGGCGATGGCGGCGCGGGCGGCACGCAGAGCACCCGTGCTGGCGCGGCCCTGGGCGGGGTGCGCACGTGATAGATGATGATGCGGTGGGCACGGCGGCGGGGATGTATGGATGGAATCGTTGATTGGTGATGGGTGTGATGGGTGGTGGGACAGGCGGGAAAGCATGTTCAGTTGTGGGATGAAAATCGTGGAATGCCGAGATGGCATGGAGGAGCATTCCTACCCAGCAGGGGCATGGATGGCGCTTCCTCACGGTAAGCACTCACGTAGGGCGGCGTCTCGATGGTGTCTGCGCCTGTGGGGTCGGCTTGACTGAAGCGCACGCAGTATACCTTGGAGGTGTGCAGCGCACCCTGGGCAGCACGAGGAAGACATGCGTGCATGTGTGTTTGTTTGTGTTGGAGCGGGCGTCTCGAAATCTACTTTAGGCGGGATGAGAACGGCAGCGTGCGACTGGGCGCATGCATGGGGGCAGCGGCCCTCATCCCTGCACGCACTGCTCCCGCGGGGCGCCCCACCCACCCGCGCGCCCATCACTCACCTGCTCGTCTACATGGCCGTAGCACAATGAGCACATAAGCCACACACCGCCGCGGAAGGGCACCAGCGAGCAATCCATCTGCGGCGGGGGAAGGCGGCATGATGTGTGCCGCATGATGTGTGCCGCGGCGATGTGTGATGGCAAGCACCATGGGCGCAACAGAACGGCGGTATGCAGCCAGGACGAACTGGGTCACGCAGCTGAACACCGTGAACCATGCGCCAGCCTACGCACGCACACAGACCTGACCGCAGCAGACAAGACAAGATATCGTCTGGAATACTGCAGCTGTGTAAAATATACGGTACACATGACCACCATGGCTGCACCCCAGCCACAAACGCACCTGCACCGGTGTGGAGGGAAAGGCGTGTGCGTCGTTTACGTTGTTGCCACCGCCGCCGCCGCCGCCAGCCGTTGCACCCTCAGCCGCCGCCACCTCCGCGGCCGCCACCACCTCCGCCGCGCACTGCTGGGCCGCGACGCCGGCTTGCCGTATGCGCGCCAGCACAGCCGCCTCGTACATCCTCATGCGGCCGGCGAATTCCTCCTCATTGAACCAGCCGCAGGCCAGCGCTGCCATGTCCTGATAATATACATACATACATACATACATACATACATACATACATACATACATGGCGAAAGCAAAGAAACCGCGTAAATAAGATGTAGGAGATGTGCTAGTAAGCAGAGGAATTGAGGAAAGCTTCTGTGCAGGGCTTGCATCTTCCAGGGGTGGGCCACCGCCGCAGGCGAGAAGGGCCCTAACCACGTTCTTGCCCATGGAATCCGGGGGCCCCAAAATGCCTAGTTTTTAGCGTTTGGGGGGGGCTCCGCCCTCCAAACCCCCCCGCCGGAAAGGAGTCATTGGCGAGATTCGGGGCCCGTATGCAGCCCCACGCGGCGAGAATGCACCCCCGGAATCGCCCAATCTTTCTCGCCCGAGGGCCTACATTGGGGCCCGCTTCTTGCCTCTCCCCGAAGATGCAAGTCCTGCTTCTGTGCTCTTGGCTGCTGCTGCCGGGACCAACCGTACGCCCCGACGCAACGTGCGTGGCGTGTCAGCGCCGGCTGGATGCGAGTCCTGACGCAAGCAATGGACTGCGCGCGCAACCAGTCCCTCCCCCAGATCACTCACCTCTGCATTTACCAGGAGAGTCGCAAACTTCGATTTCAGGGACTTGTACTCGTCGAGGCCGAGCTTGACGCCGGGCATCGCCGCAGCCATGTTGCGAAGTCTGCAACGGGGCCAACGCTCGCACCATTTCAGCGTTACAGCAAGAGCCCCCTACACTTCCATCTTTCAATGCATCACGCCAACGAGCAAGGATGGAGTATACTCCGCGCGAGCGCGACTGTTCAGAGTCTTGGCCCGACTGCGCGATTCTGCCTTACTTGTCCACCCCTTTGGTGACCGCGCTGGAGATAACTGGCGAAACATATAGCCAGCACTACTTTGCACACATATGTGTCACCGGCAGCGTCTAAAAGCGACGAGAGCGGGCGCTGGCGCTGGAGGGCTCCCGAGATTACTGGTTGGCACCGCTGCGCGCCGCGCTCACCTTGAGCATCCACCGCAAATTGAAGCACAGTCATTTTGAGAAGCGCACGAGCCGCACTGCATCATTGTGTAGCTGGCGTAGCGGGCTCTTGCCCCGCCCACGCGACTCGCTGTCCAGCTGAAGCCAATTATCCCTCGAGCTGTTTGCAATGCATTAATATGTTATGCAGAGAACTAGAGGGCCACGCACCACAACTATGAGTGCCTGCTTAATATTCCCCACCCGGAAAACGCTGAGCCAGCCCTGTCGACCTAGCTATCCTATTAGGCTGGAATGAACTCGACACTATATCTGTACTAATACAGCTGGGAAATTCGAGTTCACACGGGCACCTGTACAGGCCCCATTTTGCGCAGATAACCCTTTCCTTCACGTGCCAGGCCTTCAGGCAACGTGCTGTATAATGTTGTATTTTTGAACGCGTACTGTAACCGCGTGCTGTTTGTTGCTAACGGCGCCCAGGGCAACCCCGGAAAGACTTCCCGCACCCTGTGAATGCCCCTCCCCAAACCCGTTGCCATCCGCTTAGCTGCTTTGTCGTCATACCCTTCCTATGACAGAAGTGGCCCCGACATATGCAACAGTTGTTTTGGAAAGCTGGGAGGCTCTGATGGGAAGCGTTGCCGCCCTACATCCACGATGTATGACTTGTCGTTGGCATCGGCATATAGAGCCCCACCCGGCATACGGCAAGGACGCTGACCTCGGCTGCTAATGATACAATTTACGGCCATGCCTTGTGTGCTAAGTTGCCTGCAAATAAGATGCCTGCCGAGGCAGCCGGGGGTTCGTCGCGGTGTGCATGGGGCGTGCCGACTGCACATGTGTTTTGCAAGACAATTTTGATTATCTAAACGTCATAGTTACATTCGATCACTTGGCGTACGTGATATGAAATGTCATCGCGGGGCTAGCCCGGCTGCAACAAGTGCGGAACCGACGAGCAGACTTTAATTTTCTGAACTCGTTCGATCACTTACTTGAGTAGCATAGAGTCTCTCAATATGCTAGTTGAACAATAGTTTCAAGCTCTGGACCGCTTTGGCGCCAGCGGCCGGAGATGCCCGCGTTGCTGAACGATAACAGAGTAACAGCTGCTACAATGCACGCTGGAATTGAGGACGATGAGTTCGGCGCCATCTTCGGGGCGTCTGCAGGCCTGGCTCCGCAGCCAATTAGCCTGCCTCTGCCTGCGGGTACGCACCAGAACAGTCAATCGCCTGCTTGGGTCATGGTATGCTGACACATGGAATGTTCATGCTCCTACAGCGGGCATGGCTGCCGCGGGCAAAGGCAGTAAGCCCGACGAGACCGACGAAGAGGTGTATGCACAGGTGAATAGGGGTATGCCCAGCGGACGGTCCCACGGCGTCGCCAGGCATCACACAGATATCCCTGGTTCCCCGCTTGGAGGGCTCCTGATCCCAAGCAGAATCAGGAGTGGCTGGGCTTTCGGGCCTGATCGGGCGCGCGCAGGGGCGTATGTCCCAGACGTGGCACCAGGCCACCGGACGCACTTGCACCCAGTAGACCCATGGTCCTCAACCCGCCTTTCCCCCTCGTTCCACACACACCGTATACCGACTCGCACACTCCCACTCGTACTCCGCCCGCTGGTGCTGTCCTGAACACCCACCCACCGCATACACACGCACGCAGCTCTTTGGCTCGCTGCCCTCCACGGTGCTGCCGCTGCGCTATGGCGGCCTGCCGCCTGTGAAGCCCATCACCGTTGTGCTGGCGCTGCCGCCGCCGCCGCCCGCACGGCCGGCGGCGGCTGGGGCGGCAGGCCGTGGCGCTGGCGCGGAAGCAGGTGGGCGATGTGTGGGGAGAACTGCAGTGCAGCAAGGCGGAGGCGGTGGAGGCGGAGGTGCTGGGTGGGGGTGCTGGGTGAGGTTTGCGGGGGGCGGGCGAGGCCGGTTGGTGGCCTGGAGTGGGTAATGGGTACTGTGCGGGGAGGCCGTGTGTGTACGGCATGTGGGCTTGTGGGCTTGCGCCATGCAGTGTTGTACGGTGCGGGGCTCGGGTGGCGCTGCCCTACTGGCCGCAGCGTTGGTGCAGCCCTCACGACACCACGAGGGCTTGTGCCCTGACCATGGGCTTTGGGTCGCGGCAAGCAGCCCTGAACACACAAGCCGCATCCAGCTGGCAACCCGTCCATCTCTCTGTCCCGTGTCCGGTCCTGCGCAGGCGGCCAGCGGCAGACCTCACCTGCGCCGGGCTCAGCGGACGCGGCGGCGGCGGCCTTCCTGGCTGCGGCTGCTGCTGCGGGGGCGGGGCCGCAGGATGAGGATGACATGGACATGGACCGGGTACGTGGGTGGGTGGGTGGGTGGGTGGGTGGGGGTGGCG
>NC_057020.1:6870818-6941248 GCF_000002595.2 Chlamydomonas reinhardtii
GGGGGTGGCGGTGGTGGGGGGTGGGTGGGTGGTGGTGGGGGGGGGGGGGGTGGTGGTGGGGGGGGGGTGGGGGTGGGGGTGGGGGTGGGGGTGGGGGTGGGGGTGGGGGTGGTGGTGGTGGGGGTGGGGGGTGGTGGTGATGGGGGTGTGGGTGGTGGTTGGTCGCTGTCCATGATAGACGGGATGAAGGAAGGGGGGCCGTGGAAGCAGACGTGCTTTGCTGTCAAAGGTGTGCTGGCTGTGGTTATGTTATGGGGACAAGATGAGGGCGCCGCGACCCCGGCGGTGCCTAGGACAGGGCCACCTAGCAGCGGCGTCGCGCGCAGCTAGGCAGTTGGGCAGCTGGGCAGTTGGGCAGCTGGGCAGGGGAGCTGTGCAGCGTATGCGCCTGTGTGCATGCGCGTGCAGCCCGGGCCATTCCCTCGGCACACCTACCCGCCGACACACGCTGGCGGCGGCGCGGCCCTGCCGCACCCTGCACCCTGCTGACTCCCGGCACCGCGCCTCCTTGTCACCGCACCACCAGGCGGGGGCTGGCGCCGGGCAGGGGGCCGCCGGCGGCGATGACGACGATGACGACTTCGAAGTCACCCTGGATGAATTGGACACGGCGGCCATGGCGGCAGCCTCGGTGGCAGCAGCGGGCGGGGCAGGCGCGGCAGGAGCAGGGGCGGCGGCGGCAGGCGGCGGCCGTGCGGCAGCGGGAGCGGGAGCCGGGCCGCCCGCGCCGGGCGGGGCGGTGGGGGCGGATGGAAAGCCGGGTGTGCGGCTGCCGGGGCCGCCTGCAGGTGTGGAGGAGCGGGGTGCGGGTTGGGTGCAGCGGGGGTGGGGGCTAGGGTGCCAGGGTAGGGGGCTTTGGGTGCCAGGAGGGGTTTGGGTTCAAGGGGCTTGGGGTGACAGGAGGGGCTTGGGCTCGGGGCATCTTGCGTGCAGTTCACGGCTGCCGGTTTGGCGGATGCGCGCAGGGGCCTGCTTGGGTATGTGCAGGGGAGGCCCTTAGCCAGCTTGGTGTGTGGGCGCCTACGGCCCTGGGAGTGGGCCTACTCTCTTGAGACCTGCATCCGCCGTTTGTACAGCAACCCACCTTGGTCCGTGCCTTCGTTCCCTGTGCTGCACAGGCCCGCGCCCGCCGCCCGGCGCGCCGGCACCTCCTGGCGGCGGCGGCCTCCCGGTGCCCGGCCCCGCGCCGCCGCCTGGCGGCCCGCCGCCGCCCGGTCCCCGGCCCCCATTCGGCGGCCCCGGCGGCCGGCCCTTCCTGCCTCGCCAGCCGCAACCCATTTACGGTGGGTGTGATTAGAGGGTGCAGGGCCCACAAGGCACCATGCTGCGTGTGCTGCTGCGGGATGGTGTGCCTGGCAGCACTGTCCCGGCCCCCGCCCCGGCCCCTCCTCCCGCTCCTCCTCTTCCTCCTCCCATCATATGTGTAACTCATCCACTCCGCCTTCTATGGCCGGCAATCCCTCTGCCCCCACTCCCTGCCCCCTGCCCTGCGGGGGAAACTATTGTCGCGTTATCAAGCGTAGGCCACGCTCTCCTCCTCGCTCTACTGCATTGGGCTCGGTTTAGTCGGGCTGGTATCTACAACCCCCCGCCCCCGCCCTGCCCCCCAGGCCTCAACTTCCGCTACAACATGGAGGAGGCGGCCTGGCCCACCGAGGCGCGGCTGGACCAGGCCATCAAGCTGCCCAAGCAGACACGAGTCACGCCCGAGGTGGGCAGTGAGGGCGTGTGTGTGTGTGTGTGTGGGTGTGTGCGCGCGTGTGTGTGTGTGTGTGTGTGTGTGTGTGTGTGTGTGTGTGTGTGTGTGTGTGTGTGTGTGTGTGTATGGGGGGGGCTGTGTGTGTGTGTGTGTGTGCATATGGGAGGGGCTGTGGTTGGTGGGGGGCGTGTGTGTATGTGGGGTTAGTGTTCCCCTTGAGCTTTCCTTGCCACTCAGAACGCGCTTACACACGCGCGCGCTGTCGCTCTCTCCCTCGCTTCGTCATGTGCTCACACGCCCGCAGGAGTACCGGGCGTTCCTGTCGCTGGGGCACGGCGAGATCTTTGAACTGGACTTGGACAGGTGCGGCCGGGGTGTGTGGGGGTGGGCCCTTGCGCTTGCCTCAGTCACACACACACACACACACACGCGCACACGCACACACACACACACACACACACACACCTGCACCCCTTCCTGTATCCTTGCCTTGCGCTGTCTCTCTCCACACACACACACACACGCCTCGCCACCTGGCCCGGGCCTTTGTCCATGCCCACGCTCATGCACCTGCACCCGTGCCCGTGCCTCACGCGCACACACAGGGTAATCCGCGGCCGTAACTCTGCATCGCATACACTGTCCTACGCGTAATGTTTTCCTTGTGCTCTTTGACACAGGGTGCTGCCCCACGAGGCGGGCTGGCGCAACCCCAGCGCCAACCCCGGCGACTACTTCAACTACGACATGAACGAGACCGCCTGGCGCGCCTACTGCGCCGCCATCCGCGCCTTCCGGGACACCTTCGACCTGCGCGCGCCCGTGCCGGCGCTGTGCCCCGAGCTGAGCGGCCCCGCGGGGCGCGGCGCGCCGCAGGGCGTGGACTTTGGTATTGACTACGGACTGCCGCCCGAGGTGGTGGCGGGGCTGAGGGCGGCGGGCCGCACGCGCCGCTTCCAGGTGGGCGGCAGCGCGGGGGCGGGGAGGGGGAGGGTTACGTGCCCAAGCTCAATAAGCGGGGGGGGGGAGGTAGCCGTTCATTTGAGAACAAGGTGATTCATATTACAAGGGGGCTTTGTTTCACCAATGTCACCTGGTTCCTGCCGCGCGTGTGTGTGTCTGCCGGTTGCTGCCCCCACCTCCTGGAGGCGCGGGCCTGCCTGCTGGTGCGCCGCCCCTGCATGGGTGCACCTCGGGCCACACCGCCGCAACACGCCCCCTGCCAAATATACCACTGCCGCGCGCCCCTCACCACACCGCACAGACACACGCACACGCATGCACACCTCTTTGCGCTTGTTTTCCTTGTGCTCGTTGAACGCAGCGCTTCGACGCCGAGGGCAACCCCCTGCCCGGCCCGGAGCAGCTGCCGGCTACCGCGCACGACTGGCTGGGTGAAATGGCGGGCGCCACAGGTGGGACCGTGGGCGGCTGGCTGGGGGGCTGCGTGGCTGGGTGGGCCAGGGAAGGAGGGGGGACCGGCTGTGTTGGCAGTGGTGGTGGTGAGGGTGTCGGACGCTCAGTGCGCACTTTGCCCCGCCTTTTTCACCAGCTCAACCCGCCTCTCCCGGTCCTTCTTGACCCGGGCTGCTCCCCGGCCCTCCCGCTGCTCCTCCCCACCCCACGCCGCAGCGACGGGCGGCTGGGACGGCAACGAGTACGCCTTCAACGGCCGCACCGGGCAGCGCGAGGCGCCCAGGCGCAGGGGGCCGCCGCCGCGAGTCCGGGGCGCCGCGGCGGCTGCGGCGGCGGCACGGTGGGCGACTGCGGCGGCGGCGGACGAGGACGATACTATCATTCCGCTGACCGAGGTGCGGTGGCTGGTCTTGCTGCGGCGTGTGGCTTTGATGGATGCGTGCACATACTCAGCATGTTGCGCACGTCTGTTTGGCGCTGGCAGAGCGCCCCGCTTGGCCCACCGCGGCGCGGTACCGCATTGGACTCATCCCCCACCTCATCACCTGCATGTCCACTCGCCGCAACAGGTGGAGCTGGATGAGGTGGTGGTGGACGGGCCGGACCAGCAGCAGCAGCAGCCGGAGGAGGAGGAGGAGCCGGAGCAGGAGCAGGAGGTGAAGCAGGAGGAGCTGCAGGCGGCGCAGCAGGAGCAGGAGGGGGTTGCCGCGGCAGAGGGCCAGGAGCAGGCGGAGGCGGAGGCAGGCAACGCGGAGGCGCAGGAGCCGGCAGCAGCGGAGGGGCAACAGGGCCCGGAGGCGGAGCCAGCTGGCCAAGTGCAGCAGGCAGACCAGGGCCCCTCCGAGCCCGCAGGTGCCGCCGCGCCGGACGGCGTGGAGGCCGCCATGGACGCAGCCAACGCCGACGCCGCTGGCGCCGTCAAGGTCAAGGCCGAGCCGGGCACGGAGGAGGGCGCCCAGCAGCCCCCGCAGCAGCAGCAGCAGCTGGGCGCTGCGGCCGTGAAGGCGGAGGTGAAGCGCGAGCCGGCCTCTGGTGCGCCGCGTGCCCTCCCCGCGGCTCCTGTCAAGCGCGCGCCGGTGTGGGTCAACGCCGACTACGACCCGCCCACCGCCTACCTGCCGGGCGGCGACCTGGCGCCGCCCCACTACGGCCCGCTGCCCAAGCGCCCACGCAGCCCCGAGCCGCCCTCACGTAAGTACGGCGGGACCTGGACGGAGGGAGGCGCGGCGAGGGGCTGGGAAGCCAGGAAGCAAGGGGCTGAGCGTTTGGGGGCGAAAGGCGGCAGACACCGGTAATGTACAGTGCTGCGTCCGACCCTGCAGCTCCAAGCCTGTGCCCTGCGCTTGTCCAAAATACCGCCACCACGCTCATCCACAACCGATACAACCCCGGTGCCGGACTCCTGAATCCTGCCTTGCCGCCGCCGCACTGCCCGGCCTGCCACAGGCTACTTCCGTCGCCAGGACGACGACGCCGGGCCCAGCGGCCGGGACCGCGAGCGCGAACGCGAGCGTGAACGCGAGAACCGCGCCACCCGCCGCGAGCGGGAGCGGGAGCGCGAGCGGGAGCGCGAACGCGAGCGGGAGCGGGAGCGGGAGCGGCGCATGGGGCTGGCGGCCGTCAAGTTCGAGGCAACGCCGCCGCCACCGCCCGGATTGCTTGCTGGCATGCCGCCCATCGACGGCGTCGGCCTGGGCCCGATGAGCGGCGTGATGCTAGACGGCATGCGCACCGGGCTGGACTCGGACGCGGTGCTGGTGGGCGGCACGGGCGGCGACGACGACGACGGCGACTTCTACCTGGACGGCGGCGGCGGCGGCGACAGCGACGAGGAGGAGCAGCGTGGTGGCGGCGGCGGCGGCGGCGGGGGTGCTGGCGGCATGGGTGCTGGCCCAGGGCCCGGTCCGGGCATGGGCTTGGGCCTGGGTATGGGTATGGGCGGGCCGCCGGGCCGGGGCGCTGAGCTGGACCTGGGTCCGGACATGCCGCCCCTGATGGGAATGGGGATGGGGCTGGGCATGGGCATGGGCTTGCCGCCTGTGGTGCCGCCCCAAGCGCAACAGCAGCAGCAGCACCAGCAGCAGCAGGGAGGCCGGGGCGGTGGCGATGGCGACGACGGCGGCGAGGCGGCGGCGTTCGGAGACTTCAGCGCGGGCGGCGGTGACTACTACCTGGATGACGGCAGCGACCAGCAGCAGCACCAGCAGCAGCAGCAGAGCTCGCCGTCAGGCCAGCACCATCGCGGGCACCACAACCACCTCAACAACAATAACAATAACAACAGCAGCAATAACAACCAGCACCAGCAGCATGACTCGCTGTTCTCTGACCCCATGGGCTCCGGCCTAGACCTGCTGGACCCGCTGGCCATGATGGGCGGGATGGGCGGCCTGGCGGGGCTGGGCGGCCACATGGGCATGCCGCCACCCGGCATGTCCGGCATCATGCTGGGAGGCATGCCCGGCCTGCTGCCGCCCGTGGCGCCGCTGCCGGTAGCCGGGCCAGGAGGAGGAGGAGGGAGCAGCGCAGGGGGAGCCGGGAGGGCGGCGGCGGACCGCGGCCCGTCGCGGGACCGGGACCGCGAGCGGGACAGCAGGTGTGCGCGCGCATGTTGCGTTTGGGAGTGTGCGCGCATGTCGGCATGGGCTAGGGCTGAACTCAAACCGGATTCTGTTGGCTCCTATTTTGCGTCCGCTTCCGCCACTATTGCACGGCCTCTTGCAACCGCGAGGGTACCTGTCTCATGCTCAGTCCTGAGCTGGCACTTGCGCTCCTCCCATGTCTGTATGCTGCGCCCCCACAGGCATACCAGCAGCCGGCGCTCGCGTTCTCGCTCCCGTTCCCGCCGCTCGCGCTCCCGCTCGCGTGACCGCGACCGGTCCGGGCGCAGTATTGGCGGCGGCGGCGGCAGCAGCAGCGGCCGTGACCGGCACCGCTCGCGCTCGCGGGAACGCAAGGACCGAGAGCGTGAGAAGGAGCGGGAGCGGGACGGCAAGGACCGAAGCGGGCGGGACAAGGAGAAAGACAAGGAAAAGGAAAAGGACCGGCGGCGTAGCAGGAGCAGGGACAGGGACAGGGACCGGGATAGGAAGGACAGGGACAGGGAGAAGGACAGGGACCGCAGGGACAAGGACCGGCGGTGAGGGTGTGTGGCGGCCGCGGCGTGCGGTCCTGAGCACCGTTGGAGGATTGGAGGTCCTTTGTTGTGACGTTTGGCCGTATGGGTGTGGCGTGCGCTTGACTGACTTTCTTTGGAGGTTGCCATGACGAAGAGGAGTTCTGGACTGTCTGGACAGCGCAGTGGCGATTGACAGGGTCGTTGTGCGCCAGGGTTGCTCAAGAGGCTTTATGGTGGGCGTGTCAGCCGGGTTCAGGCTGACCGCCAGGGCCCTGGCATGCAGGGCCAAGGTATGAATAATCTATGCATCCAGGGGCGCATGCCCTGCGTGTTTGCGTCTCGCATGAATGCGGATGTTACAGAGGGGACAGTCCCAGCAGTCTCGCATGGCGTCAGCGCTACACTGTAAATCCGTTTTGAGCGCCCCGCTCCCTGGACGGCACAGTGGGCGGCTGTAGCCAGACAAGTCGGGGCCGCCATGGCCGCACACGGCTCTTCCAGCACTGTACGTGGACAGGATTCAGGTGCCTGGGCAGATGAGCGTAGTCATAAATAGGCCGCCGGGACAGGAGCCTTCACAGGTAGTCGCCATGGCGCGTGGGGGCTGGCGGGGGGGCTGCGCGGGCCTGTGACAGGACTGCCTCGCTGCCCGTAGCTATACGCCTACGACACCGAGCAGCCCTTGCAAGCTGCATGGACTGTCGAATCCCGAACATGACCACAGCGAACAGCGCGCGTCCGGCGGCGTCCCCGGCGCTACCTGTCATGAATGGGATGGGGCGTTTCCAGATGCCTCTTATGGGACGGAAATAGCGCCCAACTCCCTAGGTCATACACTGCTGCGATACCTTTACCGGCGCACAGATATCCTTCAACATCCCGCGAGTTTCGAGAGTCTCTTGTCCCCCGTCATTCATTAAACCAGGGCAGACCACCCGCGTATTCAGGCGGCCAGCGGCCCCTTCCGCAGCAGCAGCTGCTAACAATCCTGTCTCAGCCAGACCTGGCTTGCACAGAGGAGCCGCGGCCCCAAGACGAAATGGCTCAAACTTGGCCCTGTGTGCTCTGCGAGAAGGACGTGACCGAGGATGACCACCGCAGGTATGCAGTTAGGTTGTGGCCCCTGTAGCTGCCTCGGGGGCGCAAGGTGCTGGCGCGGGGACGTTTTCGAGGGGACACCGAAAGTCGGTGGCCGCGGCAGGAACAGCAAGACTAGCTGCGCAGCTCCTGTTTTCCATTCTGATATGCGAGCATCGAGCTAGCGTGGATGGCGTTGCAGGGCGCACTAGAGTTCTGTAGCGCGTTCGCCCGTCCCGCACCATAGCTAGGGAGGCCCAGGGAGGAGTTGTCGGAGGCTGTTTGCTGCAGCAGGAAGAGGCATGCCTTCGCGGAGCAGCAGGGAGGTGGCGGTGAACCCTGCTGCATGGGCCGGACCCTTCAATCGCTTCTCGCCTTTCACGCACGCACAGGGAGGTCGACTGTCCCAACACCAAGTGCCCTGGGCGCGTGTATCACGAGGACTGGTGGGTTGACGGACGTTTCGCAAGGCCTCCTGGAAAGCGGGAGTCAGTGGGGGACTGTTGATTGAAACTCGCGCCTCGATTTTTGTCCTTCTGTAGCATCGTGAACTACCTGAAGAAGACCAAGTACAGCAGGGACCGTGCGGTGAGTTTTGGCTGTGGGCTTCGCAGGTCACCTGCGCAACCCCCTCACGCCCAACCTGCCACCCACGTTGTGCCCCACAGACCGGGTTTCCGTGTCCCGTGGTTTTGCCTACTGGAAAGCAATGCCCCGGATACGTGTGCAAGATGCACGTAAGTGGAAACCTGCCAAGGAATATGGGGGCTCGCTTCATGTGTGTCGCGGGGCACATGTGGCGTAGGCAGTAGGGGAGGGGCAACTTTGCTGCACCAAGCCGTGCTTCATTTGTGTCGCGGGGCACATGTGGTGTAGGCAGTTTGGGAGGGGCAACTTTGTTGCACCAAGCCGTGATAGTCGCGGACCTTATATGAGGCACAGGCGGTGGTTAACTAAGCCGCGGCTCGCGACCATCTTCGTTAGGCTCACACAGGGTTGTAGGCTGGGCCTTGATTGTCTGCCGTGACACCCTTTGACCTTGCCCTGTGCTTGCTGGCGCTGCCTTCTCCTCACAGTCCTTCTTCCCGATGAATCAGAAGAAGAAGGCCGCACGCGTTGCGGCCGCGGCGCAGGCCGCAGTACAGGTGAAGGCCAAACCTCCCCTGCCTCCACCGAAACCCAAACAAGCGGGCGTGGTGGCGGCCATTTCTGCGATGAAGTCAGGTGTGTGCATGCGTTGCGGCGTGTACTTTCGACCTTGCAATTGAGTTTGCTTCCGCAGACGCTTGCCCACATCGCTCGCGCCTACGTAGCATACCTTTGCACCTGAACAGACAACGACTGTGTCAATGGGTGCTCTAAAGCAGTCCCCTTCCTGACATCCACAGGCACACCGCAGCCAGTGGCGGTCAAGGCCGCCGCGAAGCCACTTGCGGTGATCAATGGCAACACGCAGGCGACTGCCGCCGCTGCGCCCAGGCTCATTCCCGGCCTGACCGGCGCCTTCCAGGATCCCGCTGCATTGCGGGCTGAGGTTGCCAAGCTCAAGGCGGAGGCCAAGGCGCCCGCCACGGCCAACAAGCACCAGAACAACAAGGCGGTGGCCACCGCGCTGGGCGGAGGCAGGGCTGGTCGCATTGTTGAGGAAGATGATCGCGCTCCACGCCAGCCCACGCTGTGGGATGCCATGGGTAACACAGGTGAGGCAAGGGGCAGGAATGCGGGTTTGTTGTCTGCAGCTGTCACTCTGAGGCGTTACCGGGTAGTTCATCTCCTTTTCTCCTTGTGCTGCCGCGGTCGTGCGCTGACTTGCCTCCATGCGTTGCCTTGGCCGTAAAGGGTTTGGCGCGGCGCGCGGAGACACGGCGGGCTGGATGGAGGCCGCCAACCTCAACATCTACACCATGGAGCAGCCGGGCGGCAACTTCAGCGCGTTGCTGCAGCGCCGCAAGCAGGGCAACGCCGGTGCCGGCGGCATCACTTGGAACAAGCCGTTTGAGCGCGACGGCTCCGAGAGCGACGCCACCGGCAGCTGCGACGGCGGGGAGCTGGGCCTGGACCTCAGCCACGCCAACTCCAGCCTGCTGCTGTCGCCCTCTGGCGGCGGCATGATTAGCCCGCGCTCCGCCACGGACGTCGCCGGCTTTCCCGCGCTTCCCACCAAGGACCCGCCTCCGCCCGCGTCCGATGTCAGCAACCCGAACACCACAACCACCACCCCCGCCAACGGCAACGGTGGCGGCGGCCGTCCCCTGGCCGACTACGTGGACGACGATGTGGACATTCTGGCGCTGGTGGCCGAGCAGGTGGAGAAGGAGCGGCAGCAGCAGGAGGCGCTGCGCCGTGAGATTGAGCTGCAGCAGCAGCAGCTGGCCGCGGGTGGCGCCCACGACATCGCCGTCGCCGCCGGCCTCACCGACCCCACCTACAACACCATCGTCGCCAACGCCCTTAACGCCACCGACAACACCGTCTACACCACCGACAACGCCGACCAGCTTCTGCTCCAGAAGCCGCAGGCCCTGACCGCCGTGGCCCCCGCCGCCGACCCCGTTGTGTCGTACGACATCGTGTACAGCAGCGAGGGGCAGGAGGTGGTGCTGGAGCCCACCAGCAACGCCTACTACCGGCTGGAGGACGTGTACGGCGTGCCGCGGGCCGCCATGGCCTTTGCCGATTGCCCCGGCGAGGACGGCAACGTGTACAGGTGCGTGGCGGTGACGGCCAGCATGGCCGCTGCGCGTGCCGCGCTGGCGACGGCCTGGGTGGACGCGCAGGACGACGCGCTCGCCGCCGCAGCGGCGCAGGAGCAGCTGCGGCAGCAGGCCGCGGCGCAGCCCGCCGTCCTGACAGCCTCCGAGATGATGTTTGGCGTTCAGCAGCCGCACTCCGGCGGTTACGCTGTTAACGGCGTCGCGCTGGTCGCGGCCAAGGCAGCCGGGGCCAGCCCTGGCGGCTCGCCTTACGGAGGCAAGGCCAAGGGTGCGGCGACGGTGGCGGTCGAGGAGGGCGGTGAGGACGACGACGACGATGTGAGCGACCTGATGGCGCTGCTGTGCGCCTGAAGGGGTTGAGGCTGGATAGGTTGGATAGGGCTGGCTGTAGAAACTGTATGTTTTGGTCTGCGGTTGCTGCGACTCTCTAAAAGCCTCCCCTGAAAGCTTGGATCAGGGGTACGGCAGAGAGGTTAGAAGAAGCAGTAATTAGTCCAATTCAACAGCTCTCACGGCCGCCATGTGTGTGCGTGTCTAGAGCCATCTCAATAAAAATGAGCATGGTTTGCAGTCTGCAAAAGAACACAAACGAATTGCATGTTGTCAGTGAAATATTACTGTAATTTGCAAAAACCCTAGCTTGCTCACACGGAGTCTGCATCAAACACAGCGTCGGATGGGGCCGGGGCGGCATCATCAGGCCCCACTCAGCGGGCATCAGCTGTGGACTACCTGAACGGCTAGACCACATGCCCGGCACACGCAGCCATAGCTTCAACAGCACTGTCCCCATGTTACTGAGGCCAGGTCTATGCGCCCATAAACAGCTGATGTTTACGCGTCCCTCAATCACACGCCCCGCTCTTGCGCGTGCGCGTCTTGCTCCACTAGGGCGGCCTCGGCCGCTGCCGCCACCTCCTGCCCGTACTCCAGCCGCCGCAGCTGCTCCAGCGGCCAGCCGGCGCCGTACACCTCCTTGTCCGCCAGCACCACGCCGTTGTACTGCGCCCGCAGCTGGGCCACCTGTGAAGGGTGGGGACACGGATGCGCGTTGACACTGACTGACTCAGCCTCAGCCTCAGGGGGTTCTCCATTTCTCATGCCACGCATTGCAGACAGCAGAGGCGGTGTCCTCCAGGTTGGTTTCGGGCATGTCCTTTCTGGTGGTTCCAGCGCAAGCCCGCCAGCCGTCTACCAGCCCAGCCATCATGATACATAGACTTCTTTCCGTCGCAATTTTGCGCTACTGACTGGCCTGCTGACCCTGCTCCCGTGCCGCCTGCGAGCCAACCCCGCCTCCCGCTCTGGTCTGCATATGCCTTCTTGTAATGTCGCATTCACATGCACTAGTTTCGTGAAGCACGTCAACATTAGGCGGTGGGGTGAGCAGTTGAGCACCGTGCTGTCGGGGGTGGTCCCGAATGCGGCCCCGCTACGCCCCGCCACCTGTATCTACTTGCCACTCCCAGACTCCACACGGGGGACACGCCCGGTTCCGGAAACCCAGGATTGGGCGTTCTTATTCATACAAGCACCATTTACAGTTCTATAAAGCACGTTACCCTCGGTATGTGAGCAGCATATGTTCACACATAATAGCGGGCTAGGTGTCGTGAAGGTCCCGCGAGCGCGAGACCAATTTTGAGCATGTTCGCTCAAATCCGCTAAGCGTGAACCCACAAGCCCTGACTAGGCTTATTTACACCCTATGAAAGCAATTGCACCTATAAGCGCAGGCTCGCAGGCCTCAGCGAGCAGTGTAATTTCCTATGGGACCGCCAACAAAGTTAGAGTTGCACCTTCCGATGCATCTGGGTTGCTTCCATATGCCATGTAGGCGACTCTGGGAGCGGTTGCAGGTCCGTTTGGGTCCCCGCTGCTCAAGAGGTCCGCCATGAATTTGGTTTCATGCAAAGGGCAGCTCGACTAGCTTTTAAGATTGCCGTCGCCTAGATAGAGCATATATAGCATATATTAGGTGCTGTAGCCCGCCGGCAAGACCATTCGGTGGACATGCATACAGCATGCTGGTCGGAACAACAACTGTCGGTGCTGCGGTCGTCAAGACATAATCTTGTATGCATATATGTGCTATGTAAAGCTTCAGGGCTGTGTCAGGCCCCGTTTTCTGGGACCTCCGTCCCCATGTACCCAGCTCAGCACACATGCGTGCGTGCCTGCCCGGAAGTGTCCCCGTCGAGCACACCCTGGCCTCCGATCGCGCTCGTAGCTGGTGAGCTTATACATATAGATGTACATATGCAATAGGAAGCGTGGGGGCCCGTCCTGAGGCAGTTAGCATGGGGTCAGTCTGTTCACCCCTCCGCCCCCCCCTAAAACCGCGTGTCAAAACACACACGCTTGCCGTACGACATTAAACCATCCGTTACACCACCGGAAGGGTGCAAACGTGTCCAGGAGCTACTGCCGAAATCCCAGCGTGTACCGACTGGCATAGCACCCCCGCCTAGGGTCTTAAAGTTGGGGGGTACCGTGAACCAGGCGTGTCCCCCGTGTGCCCAGACTCCCTCCTATCACCCCTGCTGCCAATACGCGCGGCCTGGCCTCCGCGACTGCGCACCTGCTCGAAGCGGTAGGCCAGGCCGGGCAGGTCAGCCGCCGCCAGCTCCTCCCCAATGCACCGCGCCTCCTCCCGCCTCGTGTCGCCGCTGCCATTACCACTGCTGCTGCTTGTGCTCCCATGGGTATTGCCGTCACCGCCTGCAACCGGCGCTGCCACGGATCCAGGTCCTGCACGCGAGGGCCCCGCCGCCGGCCTGCCGAGCCGCGCCCGCTGCTGCCGCCGCCGCCGGGCCTCCGCCGCCACCGCCTGCTCGAACTCGCGCCGGGCCTCAGCCAGCTCATCCCGCAGCTCCAGCGAGCGCGGCTTGATGGCCTGGAGTGAAGCGGATTGGGGCGGAGGAGGAGCACTGCTTGCTCGCGCATTTTTGACGCACGCTGTCAGCGCTGTCTCCTCGTGCGCGTTTGATGTCACACGTGCATACGTAGAACTTGTGCCGTATGCAGCAGAGGCAGATACACACACGCACTCCTGCACACTCTCCGGCAGAGCCCCACCTGTGCGCCCATGCTGCGTGACAGTGCGGCCAGCAGCGGGTCGATCCGGTAGAACTGCGCGTCGTGCTTGGCAGGCAGCGCCTCCAGCGGCTGCCCGCGGCCCTGTGGGAGCGAAACCGGGTATGCACGCGCGCGGGGTTTACCGAATGCCGGGTCGCCCGGGGTGCACCGGGTGCCAATGGTACCGTAGTACCGGTACCACTCGCTTTCCCGCCGTGTCACACGGTGTTGTTTGAGCTGTGTCGCCCCTTTCACAACCCCTTCAACACCGCCGTCACCCCCAAGGCGGCAGCCCCAAACCCACCCCTACCCCTGCACGCACCTTCAGGTTATCCAGCTCGCCGCGCGCCACACTGTCCCGGATGCGACGCTCCACCATAGCCTGAGGCGGCAGTGGGCGGCAGTGGGCAGCAGTGGGCGGCAGTGGGCGGGAGGGGCGGGAGGGGCGGGTGAGTGCGGCGTGTGAGGGAGGGAGCGGCTTGGCGGCAGCGTCCGCCGCCCCGGCACGTGGGGTGGAGACTGGAGCAGTGCGACCGGTGCAGGAGACCCAACCTTTCGAAATGGGGCTTCAGGTCTCCTAGGCGCATACACGCACGCCCTTGCCAGGCCGCTCTAGACTGGCGGCAAGTCCCAAACTTATTCATAAGGGGCAAGAACTGTTGGCATATCGGCTCGTCGGCAACTCTTGCAAGTGCCCACCTCGATCCCTGACTCGCCGTACGTGACCGGCTGCCAGCCCGACAGGTCCTCCAGCTCCGCATCCTGCCACGTCAGCGGTGGCGGCGGGTGTCCATGCCCCGCCCCCGAGTGCGATGCGGCTTGCGCATCTGCAGCAATAGTACCAGCCACTGGCGCGGATGGTGCAGGCGGCCGTTGCGCCGCCGCGGCCTTGGGGCCCCGCGCATATGCGTTTAGGTCGGCCCGGGCACGGCTGGGGTGCATGAGAAGGTCCGGGTCTTGCGCAGGGCTGCTGGGGTATGACTGTACGGCAAGTGTTGACAGGGTAGCTGCATCAGTCCCAGTTGCTTCGTTTGCTGCTGTCGTTGGTGGCTGGGTGTTGCTCGCGCCGGCGGCAGGGGAGTCGGGGTCGCGCCGACGGCGGTAGTCAGAGGATGCCTTGCCAGCGCGAGCCACCCGGATTTCATCCTATACGGAATGACATGTCAATGCGTCTCATGGGCAGCCGCCGTTTGGGTCGGTGGACGGGGGGGGTCTGAAGTCACAAGCGAGGGGTGCCTTGAAATGGTGGGGGTAGCAGGCGCGTACGCCCTCAGCTGGTCCGGAGCGGCACCTGCTCAACGCAATATCCCTGGTGAACCCCCAGGGCGACAGCTGAGCAACTGGATATTGTGAGGGACAGACTATGGAGGCAACTGGCAGCTGCAAGGGTGGCACCCACCATGACGGTCTGGCCGCCGTGTGCCGACGAGTTGAGGGCACGCCACTGTCCTAAAAGCAACCCTAGCGCGCCACCACGTAGTTTCAAAGCCACAGACATGGCTCCCAGCGCCTGCCAGCTCCAAGAGCCCACGCTGTACACTGAGCTAGTCGTTCCCGATGGCTTTGCGAACTGCAGAGGGTGTTGCGCTCGCGTGCCGACTGCGCGTGCGAACTTGGCACTCTACTGTAATACGTGGAAACGCCCTCTCTGTAAATGTAATTGCCATGCAAAAACTCGGCTCTTCCGTTCGCAGCCCGTGTCAGGGATTTGCCGCATACATCAGAAGGGGCGAGGCCAAACTACTGTAATGACGTCCAATTTTCGTTCGGTGCAAAGGACCACCGTAACGCAGCACAGTCTGTGACCTAGATATCATAATTATATTGTCTCGGAGTGTCCTTCCACCAAGCCGGTCGGTTTGCTCACGCCACTTCCGAGTGGGCGCAACGGCCGTTTCCTCAGAATGTCTGGCGATGACCCAGAAACAAGCTTCCATTTCCAGGCTGTGCAGCAGCCTAGATGGACGAGGGCGGAGTCGCTTGGCGATGCCGCAAACCTTGTGCTGGAGGGCAAGGCCTACAAAGGAACTCGCACAGGTCTTGTTGTCGAGCGTCTAGTGGGCCTCTACCAGGACAGGTACGCGTACCAGCGAGGACTCTGCAACCGCCACCCTCGAGCAGCATGCAAGCTGGCTCCTTCGCCACTTGACCACACGACCGTTGCTTCGTGCAGGTGCACGACTTACCATGACCCTGTCAGCAAGGCAGATGCTCGAACCTGGCTCCTGGATAGGAACTGCGTTGTCAAGCCCCCAACTGCCGGCGAACTCGCGCCCAAACAGCGGGGCGTGCGCCCCAAGGGCAAGTGGGCCATCACCGCGGCGGTGCAGGGCGTGGACACCTACATCGACCTGGTGAGGGGGTGCCGCAGGAGGGGGCGGGGGATTATTTGGGTAGTGGCAGGTGGTGCCACTGCCACTGCTTTCGAAGGAGGTGCCGTAGCAGCAGCGGCGAAGGTACGGAAGGCAGGCCGAGTAAGGCAGGCCAACCAATCGACCATGCCTCCCAGCCCTCATCTTGCTCAACCCAATCTCATCACGTGGCCCACATGCATGTCAGGCCGCTCCTCCATCGCGCAGTGGCCGCGTGCCGTGCCCCTGCTTTGGTGCCCCCTACCCATCTCAATACCACCTGCCTTATGCACGGCCGCACCCTCGCGCCCCTACCCTCACGCGCCCCCTGCCGCACGCCCCTCTCCCCACTTCCCTTCGCTCCCTGTCTGCATCCCCACACACGCCCGCTACCCCCTCTCCTCCTCTGCGTTCACTCCATCTCCATGAACGGCTAAAGCCCCCATAACGGCTTCTACCCCGCATTTCCCTCCCCCCCGACGACTACGTGACATCTGTACCATTGCGCTCTCCTACCTACGCCCTCTCGTCTTCTTTAACACGCATTTCCCTCCCCCCCCCTCCAGTACGAGTTCACCATCGACTGGCCCGCCAGCTGGGCCGCCAGCGGCTACACCACGCTGGACCTGGGCTTCTCGGAGCGCGAGGAGGCGGTGCGCTGGCACGACGCCGTGACGGGCGTGCTGGCGGCGCTGGCGGCTAAGAAGGGCAAGGCGCCGGGGTGAGGCGCGCGGGAGGGGGAGGGGGAATGGCGGGGCCGGGAAGCGGAGGGGAAGGGGTGGCGGGGGCGTGGTTTTGGAGGGGGCGTCGAGAGGGAAAGTTTGTATGAGAAAAGGTGGGGGACGGTGCTGCCGGGGTCGCTCCCGGAGAGGAGAGCGAGGCAGCGGTGGGCGGGAGGCAGCGGAGTGGGCTCATGAAGGGAATGGCGGGAGTGTCACAAGGCAGTAATTTCGTCGATGGTGTCCAGCGCACGAGCGCAAGCTCTCACCTCGGCCTCACCCACATACCCTCATCTCCGCCCCGAACCCGCCACACACACCGCGGCCCCGCACACGCCCCGCAGAGCCAGCGGCCGCAAGGCCAGTGCCGGCGTCACCGACCTAGGCACCACCTCCACCCCGCCCGGCGGCCTGGCCGCGGGGGCCGGCAGCGGCCCCGGCCTGGCCTCCACCTCCATGCCGGTCACCGCCGGCGGCCGCTCCAACTCCATGGCAGCGCCGTTCGCGAACACGGCCGCGGCCGCTGCCGCCGCTGGCTCGGCCTCGACGCGCGGGCCGGTGAGCTGGAGGAGGGGTGCAGTGGGCAGCGGGAAAGCGGCTAGGCAGGGGGAGGGGCAAGCAGGGGGAGGGGCAGGCAGGGGGAGGGGAGCAGGGCAGGGCTTCAAGGCGCGGGTGGGAGTGTCGTGTGACAGCACGGCTGTGTTGAGAACCGAGGCGCGCAGGACCATGGAGCAGGCGAGCTACACGCGGCCTTGGTCTGGTTGCCATTGACTCCCCGATCCGACGCTGCCTGTGCCCCTGCCACTTTTCATCCTTGCGACGTTCTACTGAACTGTGCGAACCTCCTCTGGGTTGCCGCGTGTGCTTGTGCCCTTCGGGACTCCGCGCCATCCAGCCTGACGGTGAGTTCCGGGCTTCGGGCCTCCTGGCTTGCGTCCGGCTTTCTTCACGTGCTGTGTCGCCGTCTTGCATATGGAGCTAGCACCCCTGGATCCAGCTATGCTGCACACAATTGCCCCTACATAGACTCAACAAACGGCCTACGCTGCCCTTTACCTCACTGCAGCCAAGTCTCCCGCCTCCGCCACTCTGGCCGCAGCCGCTGATGACGACGACGATGACGACATTGACGCCTGGGCCGAGCCGGGCGACAGCGAGGACGGCGAGTACAGCGAGGACGAGGAGGGCGGCGCGGACGGCGCGGCGGACGGCGTGCGCTGGGTGCCGTACAGGTGCGGCTGCGGGACGTGTGGTGGCGGGCATGTTGCCGTACAGTATGAAGGACGGCTGGCGGGTGCGTTTGATGAAGGGGGTGCAATGGGGTTGCAAGGTCAAACGATTGGGAGCATGGGGTGGAAGGCACAGGCACAGTGTGAGGAGTCGGCTGCGGAGCCTGTGAAGCTGTGAAGCATCGCTGGCCTCGAGCCCTGACCCCGCCTGTGCTTTCCCCCCTGAGCGTGATGTGCATGCACTACTACTCGCTGGCGCGAGTGCAGGCAGACCAACGGCGTGGCCATCTACCGGCACAGCGGCGGAGACGACCCCCAGGTGCGGCGGAGTGGAGTGGAGTGGGTGGCTGCGGGTGATGTTGTGGAGGCGCGGACAGGGTGCGGCTGGCTGTGCTGGCTGTGTGTATGTGCGGGAAGGTGGACTGGGAGGCCGTCACGGGTGCGCGAGGCGGGCATGGACAGGGGTGGGGGGACATGAAGGCAATGTGGCGGTGTGCGCCGGGCAGTGCCTGGACTGCAGCGCAAACGCCTTGCGAGGGCTGCCGGCCGGTGCTGCCGGCCGTGCCGTGTGCCTGGCAGCCGCACGTGTCCATCTGGTTGCGGTCCCACGTGCGCAGGATGCAGGCGGCGAGTACATGGTGTCGTGCGTGATCCGCGGCCGGCCGCAGCGTGTGGCCGACGCGCTGCTGCGGCTGCGAGCCAACACCACCATCCTGGGGCCGGCGGAGGCGGCGGAGGTGCTGCAGCCGGCGGACAAGGAGACGGGCATGGGTCGCGAGGTGTGTTGGGGCATGGTAGGGTGGGGCTGCGGGCTGCGGGCTGGCGGGCCACGGGGTTACCGTATGGTTGCGTCGTCCGCGCGCAGAGGTGCGGCGCACCGCCGGATTACCAAACAGAGGCGGAGATGATATGCCGTGCGGTTGCCTAGACGTGGCGCAGCACAGCCAGGCTGCCGCGCTGCTCGTCTGCGGTCGCCCCGTCCCTCGCTGCAACCCGGAGCTCGCGCTGGACTCCCATATGCGGCGTCACCAGTTCGACCGGCTGTAACTGGCTACGCCTTCACTGCTTCAGTGATCATGCATGTCACCCCCTGTCCGCTCTCCCTCGCCCCGTCCCGCCCCCGCCCCGCCCCCCGGCAGGTGGTGCGCCTGGTCCTGACGGCCACGGGCTCGGCGGGCTTCTTCTGCGCGCCGCGTGAGGTCATCCTGGAGAGCATGCGCAAGGTGGGGCTGGTCGCTGCTGTGGGGCCACGTGTGCGCGTGTACACGCGCGCGCGTGACGCGAGCGAGGGCTCTCAAGGCAAGAGCGGGGTGCGGGACCGGGCATGTTGTGAGCCACTTCACCAACATTGCACCACCGCCTGCTTCCTCAGGAGGAGGAGGACGGCGTGATTGTGGTGATGTTCAAGTCAGTGGACCTGCCCCACGAGGCGTCCAGCCAGAGTAAGTCTTTGACAGGGCTGAGCGGCGGGGAGAGCGGCTGGGCGCGGGTGGGCTATATGGGATGAACGAGGTAGGGGCCTGGGTGAATGATTGCGCGCAGCGGTCACACGTGCAGTTGTGTAGATGTTGTGAGTGTGCTTGGTTACCGAGTGCACGGTTGAGTTGTTCACCGTGTGTATGCAGGCGGCGGCAAGCAGCAGCATCTGTACGGGCGGGGCCTGTACCGGCGGCCGGTGCGCGGCAGTGTGGCGGGCGGCTACACCATTGCGGGGCTCAAGGGCAAGGGCACGCACTCGGAGGAGTCCCTGGTCACCTGCATCATCAAGGTGGGCGGCCGGCAGCGATGATGGGGAAGAGGAAGAAAGCGAAGTGGGAGGGAAAGGGGGAGGAGAGCACGCTGTCACTGGCATGTCAATTGCTTCATGCCCATCTGACCCCAAACCCAGATCGACCTGGGCGGCGTGTGCGCGGACAAGTCGTGGGCCCGGCCGCTGGTTGCTCTGGCTGGCTGGACGGACGCATTCCTGGAGCGCATCCTCATGTCCGTCACGCTGCTGCGAGACGAGGTGGAGCAGCGGCGCTTCACGGTGCAGCCGTTCAAAATGGTGTCGTCGGCCAAGGCCAGGTTCAACGAGGTGAGGCGCGGGTTGCTTCACCTCGCACAGTATGAATACCATGCATAGAAAGACACAGGAGACGCTAGAACTCAGCCCTCCCACGGCACACCACTGGGCGAAATGGCTGCGGACCAGTCAGCTCAAGCGCTGCGCGTTGCTCTCCTGCTCACTCGTGCTCGTACCTCGGTCGCCTCCACAAACGCAGGACGGCGCTTTTGTGGGCAGCTTGCAGGCCGCGGCGCGTGCCCAGGCTGCGGGCCTGCTAACCTCCTACATCTCTGTAACCGGCCCCGCGGGCGTGCCGCCCGCTGCCGGTCCCACCCCCAGCGCCTCCTCCACGACGGCTGCGGCGCTGCGTCCCGCCGCGCGCATGCAGTCGCTGCGCGTCGGCAGCGAAACCACTGCCGCCACGGCCGCGGCCGCGGCCACCATCGCGCGTGCTGCGACGAGGCGCATCCAGGTACAACGCGTGCACCGTGCCCTGACGGCAACCGGAACACCGGATACGCATCGGCCCGCGCTATAGGCTGTGGGCAGCGCTCCAGCCTCATGCTGACTTTCTCAGCCCCAACGACTTTGGGCATTACCTCGCTGTTTGCGCGCGTGTTACCTTGCCCGGGCCGTGCTGACTTGCCACCTGTCTTCACAGAGCATTACTGAGGGCGACGAGGCGGCGGGCGAAGGCGCCGCCGCGGGCGGGGACGGCCAGGCGCCGGGTGCCTTGTTCACTGTGCTGGACATTGCGTGGATCCAGTCCCTGGCCTCCATGCCGCGGAAGCACTGGAGCGAGATCCACATCCGCGGCACAGATGCGCCGTTCGTGGTGGGTGGCGGGAGCTGCCCGTGGGCATGCGTTGCGTGCGGGGCTGGGTGGCGCCGGGCTCCTGAAGGCGCGGTGGCGCCCTGTGTGCCGCTGGCCGGCCCGCGCGGCCTGCCTCCGGCATAGCGCTCGTTGGAGTGGATGTGGCGCTGGCATGCAGTGCGATCGCGTGCTGGCTTCAATGCGGCCCCCGCCCCTGCTCCTGCGCGCACGTGGGCGGCCCGCAGGTGCGCGGCCCCACCTACCTCAAGGACCGCAAGAAGGTGCCGGCCGGGCCGCCCGCGTTCCGCCTGGGCGCCATGGAGATGGTCAAGCTGCCCGCGCCCGGCACCGCCGTGGGCGGAGCCAAGGAGGGCACCCCAGGTGCGTGGAATGTGTACGGATGTGCCCAGGTGTGCGGATGTGCCTAGGCCCAGAGTTCGTGCGCGCTTGCCTGAGGCTGACGCCGACAGCAGTGACAATGCCCGCTGCATGGGCCCCCCGCCTCCTGATCCCCCCTTGATACCCCCTCCCGGCACCGCCTCACCGCCTCGCCGCACGCCGCACATGCAGGTGTGGTGCAGCACGTGGCGCGCTTCATCAAGTCCATCCGCGAGGGCGGCGCGCCCTTCTCCGTCATCATCAACCTGGTGAGAGCGCGTTGGTGTGTGTGTGTGTGTGCGAGCTCATCGGTGTGCGCGTGGAAGCACCAGAGAGCACACACAGGGAGGGGCCGAGGTCGTGCATGCTGCAGCAAGCAGCGTGCCAGCAAACGGCGTGCCGCATTCGGTGTACGGCCTGGTGCACATGACCACGGAGCTCTGTGTACGTGTATGGGTGTGTATGGGTGTTGGGGAATGAAGGGCTCGCTGGCTCATTCTTTGGCCCTTCACCTCGCGCAACCAGTGCCGCAACGCTGTGTTGCCGTTCCCTCCTCGTCTGCCCCGCAGGTGCTGCCCGGCTCACCCCTGCTGGGCCTGGTGACGGTGTTCTGCTGCGACAAGCACCCGTCCATCCTGGGCAGCCCGCCCCAGAACCCCATGGACGAGCCGCACGACTGGCAGCCCTTCGACTTCATGCTGCACAAGTTCGTGTACGGCACAGATGAGGAGCGCAACAAGACGCTCAAGCTCATCCCGCACATTGCCAGCGGCAGCTGGATGATCAAGCAATCGGTGGGCACCACGCCCGTGATCCTGGGCAAGGCGCTCAAGGTGTCGTACCACTGCACGCCCACCTACATCGAGGTGGACATCGACATCTCCGCCAACAGCGTCGCCAACTACGTCACCGGCATGGTGCGCGGAGCCACCAGCTCGCTCGTGGTGGACCTGGGCTTCGTGCTTGAGGGTAAGACGGCGGGCGAGCAGCCGCGGCTGCAGCCACGGCGGCGGGCTCCACTCCAGCAATTGTCGCCGACTGGATGTGTGTCGCCTCCAAGCGGCCAGGCCGCGTACGTGCCTGCCGCGTGCCACTGTGCCGCAGGGCTGCAATGTCTCGCGCACGCGCACGCATGCGACCACACGACACGCTTCCATCCCCTGACTTGCCCTGTGTGTTGCCTGACCCGGCCCAACCCGACCTGACCCGGCCCTACCCGCGCACGCACTTCACGGCCACGCAGGCCAGGCTCCGTGGGAGCTGCCCGAGTGCCTTCTGGGCTGCTTCCGTCTGGCCAACCTGGACTGCAACAAGGCCGCGGTGGACCTGGACTGGAGCACGGAGATCCCGCTCACCGGCTGCCCCGAGGAGCTCAAGAAGTAGAAAGGGGTGCAGGGCAGAGGACACAGGAGGCAGCAGCGGCGGGAGCGGGTGCGATTGCTGGGTCCAAGACTGTGCTGCTATGGCGCTGCGAGATTGGGGTGCGAAGCGTGGGGCAGGAGGACAGGAGGGCGTGGCAAGACGCTACTGAGGCTGGGGAGGTGAGGTGCAGCATACGTAAGACAAAGCCGCAGCAGGCTCGGCGATGTTGCTGCTTGCGGCTGACTTGCAGAGGAGGAGGGCGATGTACGGTATGGGGACAGGCCGGGAGGGGCCCACGGGTGGGGCCGTAAGGAGAGGCACCATTAGGTACCGGTGGTTGAGCACAATGGGATGGGATGGGATGGGGTGGCAGTGCAATGCAAGCAGTGAGCCCCCGTGCGTGTGTGATGTGATTTTGGCGTGATTAATGCGGATTGAAAGCCTGTTCAGTGCAAAGGCAATAAGAGGCTTGCCATTGCCAGGACTGCGTGACTAGCACACGCTGGGCGGTAGGAGTGCCCGTGCAGACGGGCCTGGTGCTGCAGGGGGGCTGAATGTGCGTGGCTGTGGGGACTGCCGAATTGGTTCATGCTGCAGGGATTGGGCACTGTGCGCCTGCGTGCGCTGGTGGGTGAACTGACGGCAGGGCCCACGGCTGTATGTGCGTTCACTTGGGTGTTGTACATGCGATGTGTCCGGTAGTAGGACGGCTTCCTATGTTGTGGACTTGTGGTAATCCCACGCACGCACTGAATGGGTCGGGGACGTTGGTGCGCGTGGCGGGGCAGCGGTGGTGGTGTCGCCAATGATGGGGTACGGGGCGTGTCCGACACACGAACACTTTTGTGCACTGCGCCTCAGGGGCTTATGTGTTGAGCTTAAACGTCACTGGCACGGCTCCGCCGGGCTTAGGCACACGCAACGCCACGGGCGCCGGCGGCCCAAGGGTCGATTTTGAACGATCACTTAAGCAGTTTGCCCTGGGGCTCGCGCCCAGCACTCAAAGACTGTGCAAATGCAACTGCAAGAAGCCGCCGCAGGCAATGGCGGCGGCGGCAGGCCGCAGCAGGCGTTTGAGTTCTGGTCAGGTGGGCGGCCGCCGTCCTGGTCCGAGCTCTCAACTTCCAGCGTCAATCACAACAGCGCAGCCGCGTTGTCAGCAGCACGCGATGCCGGGCCCTGCGGCGGCCAGTTCCATTTCCCAGTCGTTGACTGGAACTCGGGCGCGGCTGCTGCAGCAGCGATGACAGGAGCTGCTACGACACTGGCGCCGGCACCGCCGGGTCCGCCGCAGCCGCACCGGCTGCTGCCGCCGCTGGTGGAGGGCGTGGCCTACAAGAACACGCGGGTGGCGGGTGTGGTGGTGCGGCGGCGCCTGGCGCTGCTGAGGCCGCCCGGCGCCATGCCCTCGCCACTAGCAGCCGCTGCAGGCGCCGGCAGCACCATCACTGCCGCCCCCGGCGTAGCGGTCGCGAACCGCAACGGTGGAGTCGCCGGCAATGTCAGCGGGGCTGGGGCGCGCAGCACTGGCAGCAGGACTGGCAGCACCAGCACCGGCACAAGCGGCACCAGCGGCATCCCACGCGCGCTCATCACGTGCCACGCCCCCGACCTGTCCGCTGCCGAGCAGCCGCCCAAGGCCGTGACGCGCTGGGTGCTGGACGCCGGCTGCGCCCTGCGGCCGACGGGGGCGGGGGCGCTGGTGGCGGCGGGGCCGATGCGGAGGGGCTTGCGGCGGTCGGGGACGTGGGCGCTCACGGCGGCGCTCCACGGCACCTCCACACACGTGCTGCTGGTGCGTGGGGGACTGGGGTTGGCTGGGGGGAAATACCTCGTTTGTGGGCACCAAGCAAATCATCGAGGACAAGATGGGGTCATCGATAGTCAAGGGGAAGTCGGGACATGTGCAGGCTGCTTACTGGATTCTCAGATGCAAGACTCGGCATACCAACCGCCGCCGGTCCTTCACCTGCCACCGGTCGTCCTTCCTGCTTCTCGCCTGCCTGCCCTGCCTGCCTGCCTTATCTGCTTCTCCCCTGCCTGCCCTGCCTGCCTGCCTTATCTGCTTCTCCCCTGCCTGCCCTGCCTGCCTGCCTTATCTGCTTCCCCCGTGCCTGCCTTATTGCCTGCCTGCAGTACGAGGTGACCATTGAGTGGCCGCCCGCCTGGGCCGCCTCAGGCTACACCTCCCTCACCCTGGGCTGGGAGAGCCCGGAGGAGGCGGCGCACTGGCACACCCTGCTGGCGGCAGTGCTGCGCGCGCTGCGGGCCGCACGAGCCCAGCGACAGGCGGAGGTGCAGCAGGAGCAGGAGCAGGCGCAGGCGCAGGCGCGGGGACACGGGCAGGAGCAGCACGGGAGGAGCGGTGGCGTTGGGGGTGCTGCTGTTGCAGCTGCACCATCCATCAGCGCAGCAGTGGCGGCAGCCGCAACGGAAGCAAGCGCTGCGGCGCTGCAGTTGAGCGCTGTGCTCGCAGCCGCTTCGGCCAGGGACGTCAGCAACGGAAGCGGCGGCACCGGCGGGCTGAGTGGCCGTGACTTCACCCCCAGCGCCCTGCCGGGTGTGGCCGCCAGCAGCGGAATGGGAGGCAGGCCCCGCGGCCCGCCCTGGGGCCGGCCGCAGTCCAGCGGCGCGGCGGCCCATGCGGCACGGGACCAGCAGCCCAGCTATAACTACATGTCAGCTGTGAGCCGGGAGGGGCCCGGTGACGAGGACGAGCAGGAGGAGGCTGCGACGTCGGAGGCAGGGGCAAGCAGCAGCGCTAGCAGTGTCAGTGACTTGAGCAGGGAGGCGGCGGCAGCCGGGGGCGAGGAGGACGACGGCGTGACGCACTGGGGGTGTGAGGAGGCGGGTCCGGGAGGCGAGCCGGGTGACAGCGCTCCCTGGGTGCCGTACAGGTGGGTGGGCGCACGTGCATGTTGTATACGAGCGCGTGAAACATGTGTGTACGAGCGCGTGAAGCATGTGTGTGACTGTGAGCAGCTTGCCATATGTACCTTGTTAGCTGGTCAGCCCCACGTCGCCAACAGCCGCGCCTAAGCCCCGCTGTGCCTGCCCCTACGGCCTGGCCCCCCACCCCCACCCACGGCTACCTCGCCTGCCGCTCAAACGACAGGCTTAGCAACGGCGTCGCCATATACCGACACAGCGTGCCGGTACGTGTGGCCGTGTGTGGAGGTGTTCGGGTCTGTTCGGGTGTACCGAGTGTGAGGCATACGTGTTCTGCCCACGGGTGGAAAGTGCCCACCGCTGAGCTGTCCCGGTGTAGAGTATCAAGCATTGCGCCATGGATGCATGCGGGTGCTCCCTGAACGCAGCAGGAAGCAGCCGGCACGACTGGGGGGGCGGGCGCTGGTGGGGCCGGCGCTGGCGGCACCGGCGGGGCGCACGAGTACATGGTGTCGTGCGTGATCCGCGGCCGGCCGCAGCGTGTGGCCGACGCGCTGCTGCGGCTGCGAGCCAACACCACCATCCTGGGGCCGGCGGAGGCGGCGGAGGTGCTGCAGCCGGCGGACAAGGACAAAGAGGCGGCAGCAACGCCAGGGGCAGCGGCAGCGGTGGACACCAGCGGCCAGGGCGGCGCGGGGCCGTCAGCAGGCGTCGATGCAGCTAGCAGCGGTGGCAGTGGCGGCCCGCATCCCGGTGCACAGGTACGTTGCATCTACCCCTGCGATGTTATAGTTCAACGGCATTTCTCTATGCTGCCGGTTCTCGATGAGATACTGAAGTGTTATGCCAGGGCCGACTCAGCACAATCATAGTGCTACTGGTACTGGTACTTGCTGCTGGTGCTACAGCTACGGGTACTGTTGCTGCTGGTGCTGCTGCTGCTGGCGGTGCGGGTTGCAGGTGCTGCGTGTGGTGCTGTGCGCGGGCGGCGCGGCGGGATGGTGCTGTGCGCCGCGTGAGCTGGTGGTGGAGGTGCTGCGGCGGGTGGGTGCGTGCTGGCGTGCATGGATGTCGATTGCGTGTGCGCGTTTGCGACGGCGACATGCGCGGCAGGGCTAGGGCTCAGGCTTCCAGGGCTGGGGCTTCCTCGGCCTGCATCTCTTCCCGCGGGCCCGTGTCCCCTCCGCTTCAACCCTCCCCCCTGCTTCCTCCCGGCAGGACGCGGGCGAGGGTGTCATTATGGTGCTGTTCAAATCCGTGGATCCGCCCAGCGGTGAGGTCGTGGTGTGTGTGTAGGGAGCATGCAAAGGGATGACACGCCCCCGCTATCAGGACCTCGAAGTTAGCGGAGCGAGCTCCGGTGAAGGCTAATCTGGGTGCAGTTAACCCACTCGGGAGGCGTAGCGGGCTTCGACCCGAGCTCACCCAAGCTTTACAGCCGTTGCCTTGAAGTTAGCCCACGGCTAATCCACCGGAGCTGGATGAGAGCGGCCAAAACCGCTTGTGTCATCCCTCCGGAGCATGCAGCAGGGCCGCAACAGGTGGCGCACCAGGGTGCGTGCACGTCAGCGCATGTATGGGCCTCCCAGGCAGACAGGCAGGCAGGCAGGCAGGAAGAAACTCGCACCCACGCCCCCCTGCCTACAGGCCTAGCAGGGTCCCGCAGTGGCCAGCAGCAGCTGTACGGGCGGGGCCTGTACCGGCGGCCGGTGCGCGGCAGTGTGGCGGGCGGCTACACCATTGCGGGGCTCAAGGGCAAGGGCACGCACTCGGAGGAGTCCCTGGTCACCTGCATCATCAAGGTGGGCGGCCGGCAGCGATGATGGGGAAAGAGGAAGAAAGCGAAGGGGGAGGGGAAGGGGGAGGAGAGAGGGCTGCCACTGGCATGTCAAATGCTTCGTGCCCATCTGACCCCAACTCTAGATCGACCTGGGCGGCGTGTGCGCGGACAAGTCGTGGGCCCGGCCGCTGGTGGCCCTGGCTGGCTGGACGGACGCGTTCCTGGAGCGCATCCTCATGTCCGTCACGCTGCTGCGAGACGAGGTGGAGCAGCGGCGCTTCACGGTGCAGCCGTTCAAGATGGTGTCGTCGGCCAAGGCCAGGTTCAACGAGGTGAGGCGCGGGGGGGGGGGGGGGGCGGGAGGAGGGGCGGGGGGAGGGGTATGTGCCCGAGCCCAACGAAGGGGGCGGGAGGAGGGGCAGGGGCCGGGGAGTTGTGTTCTTACCCTGTACCGGAAGCAGCAAGTAAGAGGCACGGGGTCGCAGGACACGACGCGCTGGGTGACGGGTGATGGGCTGGAGGGGGCTGGTTGCGTGGGTCAATGATGGCGCCAGGGACGTTGAGAGGCATGGCTGCGGCGTTGGGTGCCGAGGAGGCCGGTGCACTTGCCGCCCTCAGGTGAAACACAACTCTCTCATGCTGTACAAACTGAGGATTCCGCATTACATATACAGGCGGGGCGGCTGGTCGTGGGAGATGGCGAGGCGCCAGCGCAGCAGCAGGAACATGCGCCGCAGGTAGGTGTGTGCGCGTTTGTTGGCAGGGCAAGAAATGATAGGCACCGATGCGGCTGATTTGTCACCTGTTCGTCTGCCAAGGGCGGCATCTGCTTGTGGGCTTTTGCTCTCCCTCGTGCGCGCACGTTCCTCATGCCATCTGCCGTGCACAAGAGCCCCTACACCACACCGCGGACCCACTCCCCACGCATCCTTCCCTCCCCGCGTAACCCTCCAGGCCTTCATTGGTGGACTGGTCCGCAGCGGCAGACCGGCGCCGCCGTTGCCTCGCATGGCCTCCCTCCGTCTCATCTCCATCCGGGGGCCGCCAGCGCCAACCGACGCCACCGACGCCACCGACGCCACTAACGCCGCCGCCACCGCCGCCGCCGCCGCCGCCAACACTGACCTGTACTCCGCCGCCGGCGGGCCCACTGCGACAGAGCTTGGCGGTCCTACTGCGCTGCTGGTGACTCATGAGGGCGGCGCGCAGCAGGGAGAGATGGCCCCGGCATCCCCAGCAGCCGCTGCCGCTGCCGCTGTCGCCGCACGCGGAGCCGCCCCTGCTGCTGCACCCGGCGCAGAGGGCCAAGACGGCGCCGTCGCGGTGCCGCAGGCACCACTACCGACATTCGGAGTAGGGGCAGCGGCGGCCGCAGCGGCAGCACAGGCGCCGCCCAACCGACCCATCATCCAGATCCGGTCCCAACCCCAACCCCAACCCCAGCCCCAACCCCAACCCCAGCCCCCGACCCCGGCCCAGCCCCAGCCCCAGCCCCAGCATCCGACCCAGACCCAGGGCACCGGCAGCCATCAGCAGCTGCTGCAGCCTCCGTCGGCAGCAGGAACAGCACCCCCACTAGCAGGAGCACTGCCGTACACGCCGCCCTACGCCGCCGCCGCCACTGCCGCCGTGTTGGATCTGCCGTACATCCAGTCTCTGGCGCTGCTGCCGCGCAGCTGCTGGAGTGAGATCCACGTGCCTGGCACCGACGCGCCGTTCCGGGTGCGTGCATGTGTGTACTTGCGTGCGTGCGTGCGTTCTTGCGTGCGTGCTTGCATGTATACATGGCGGCAGGTACCATTTGAGTGGACGTACGCGGCATTGGTTGCGTTGTAATTACGTGCTTGAGTCGTTGCGCATTCCTGGCGTTGCGCACCTCACCCATGAATGGCTCATAACGTCCGCCCGCCTTGTAACCTACCCGGCGCCTGCAGGTGCGCGGCCGTACCTACCTCAAGGATCGCAAGAAGGTGCCGGCCGGGCTCCCCGCCTTCCGCCTGGGGGCGGTGGAGATGGTTGTGCTGCCACCGCCCGGCACCGCCGTGGGAGACGAGGGCGGCGATGGCGCGGGTGCTGTGGTGAGCGGCGGCGGCCGCCGTGGTGGTGGCAGCGGCACGCCGGGTGTGTTGCAGCACGTGGGCCGCTTCGTCCCGTCGGTGCGGCGCAGCGGCGCACCCTTCTCCATCATCATCAACCTGGTGAGCCACATGCGCCGTTTGTGTGAGCCACATGCGCCGTTAGTGTGAGGCACATGCGCCGTTTGTGTGAGGCACAACTCGTGCTCGGCGATGACTTCGGCCTAGTGGCTTACTGCTAGGCTTACCTGTGGATGAAAACGTTGAGGCCGTGCTAAGGCGGTTGATCGTTTGGGCCCCCTGAACGCACATCGCATCCCACCCGCTGTCTGCGCCTGCTGGCTTGTTGCCGCCTGCTTGGCGGTACCCGTGCTGCCCCTAGCCACCCCTTCCGCGCCACCCTTGCTGCTACGACTGTCCAACATCCACGTGCCCTCACTCACTCCCAACAGGTCATCCCTGGCTCGCCCCTCCTGGGAATCCTGGCCGTGTTCTGCTGCGACAAGCACCCGTCCATCCTGGGCAGCCCGCCCCAGAACCCCATGGACGAGCCGCACGACTGGCAGCCCTTCGACTTCATGCTGCACAAGTTCGTGTACGGCACAGATGAGGAGCGCAACAAGACGCTCAAGCTCATCCCGCACATCGCCAGCGGCAGCTGGATGATCAAGCAATCGGTGGGCACCACGCCCGTCATCCTGGGCAAGGCGCTCAAGGTGTCGTACCACTGCACGCCCACCTACATCGAGGTGGACATCGACATCTCCGCCAACAGCGTCGCCAACTACGTCACCGGCATGGTGCGCGGAGCCACCAGCTCGCTCGATATCGACATCGGACTTGTGCTGGAGGGTGCGTTTGGCTTTGTGCACGTCTTTGTTTCCTTCAGTCGTATCCTCGCAACCGGCGGCCGCCTGTGAAGTTCAGCTAACCCAGACACTGCCGCTGTCAACGCTATCGTGTAAGAGTGAACAAGCCGCCCGTTGCAAACCCCTGCCACATGTGTGGCACGCACTTTGCACTTCACGCCCACGCAGGCCGGGCTCCGTGGGAGTTGCCCGAGTGCCTGCTGGGCTGCTTCCGCGTGCACCGACTCAACACCACCAGCGGCGCCTCCCGCCTGGACTACAGCCGCGAGCTGCCGCTGCTACTGCCGGCAGCGGCAACCGTGGCCGGCCCTGCTACAGCTAATGCAGCTGCGGCGGCGGGCGGCGTTGCGGGTGGCAGTACTACTAGATTGCACAGCCCTTGACTGGGGGGTGGGCTGATGGCTGTGTTGTACCTCGCAAGTGATGGCTTTGGCTGCGTGAGGGAAGGATGCGGAGCCTTCCCTTCCGTTTGTGTCACGTAGTACTATGGTGGCAAGGGGTTTGCGGGCTCGTGCTGAGCGGCGGCAGCCAAACGTACGTGCACCCCTGCCTGTGCATGTGTGTGGCGCGCGCCTTGTGGCCATGATGCGGTCGTCTTGTAGGGCCCAATGGTGAGTCTCATGCGCAAGGGCTCGTACACGATGCAATGTTCAGTGGGAACAGTTGCCTTGTGCGCAGGGCTCGCAAGCTGTAAGCTGCTGATGTGTTAAAGGCAAGCCCCACACACCGCTAGGGAGTGCAAGAGGCGCGAGGATGAGGAGTGAGGCCGGGTCAGAGCACTTGCAGCAGTCTTACATCACATTCAGGACTGGGCTTGGGACTGGGCATAACATCCCCGGAATCCCAAGAACGTACTCGACAGGCGGCTTGATGCCGTGCTGCGTGCATGCCGTTTGGTGGCTAGGGTCAAACATATAGTTAAGCGTAGCACAGCGCATGTAGCTGGATGCTCGCCACCCCTCCGCAGCCGTCGCCGTTGTAGGCCAAGATGCAGGCACACCCGACGCCACGCAGTGGCGGACAGTGGCATGTACAACGATGCATACATGGAGAATCACCCATCTCGATTCAGCTTCCAGTTGTCCCATGCATGCACAAATACGGATGCACATGCTCGTTCTCCTCACCGCCAACACACATACAAACGCCAGCACAGGCACGCGCCCTGGAAACAGACACATGCATACGCAGTGCCCAGCCACACTACTTACACCCACCCCCACCCCCACATGTCATCAGACCCGGTATCACCGCTCGGAGGGCACTTTGGTGAGGCCCCATAATGTTCAAGGATCAATGCAAACGTTGTGCCAGCGGCACCACCACTTGTCTGCTTCTTTGCTACTAGTTGTGTGCATGCATCTGCCGACATCTCCACATAAGTACACAGCACCTCAGCATGCCAAAGCCCGGCTTCCATTGGCTCTGGGCGCCGTCAGCTGACGCCTGACGCCGCCGCCACATGCAGCGTTGTGCTCACTGGCCACCTGTGTGCCTCAAACAAACCTCGCCCCGCTCCATTAGCCATTCGTTTTTGTAGCATCAGTCGGCACCTGGCTACTGCTGCTGCGCGTGCTGATGAGAGTATTGCTGCTGCTGCGGTTGCTGTTGCGGCGGTGGTGGCGGCAGCACCTGCACCGGCGCGTGCGGCGCGTCCTGGCGTGTGTGCCAGGGCGCGCTCGCCCGCAGGTCCATGTCTGGAGCCGCGCCCGGCATGGGCTGCAGCATGGGCGCCTGGGGCTGCTGGCCCTGCTGCAGCGCCTGCATCAGCTGCTGTTGCTGTTGCAGGTGCGGGTGCGGCTGCCACGCCGCATGCGGCGGTGGCCCCTGCAGAAAATCCTGCGGTGCGGGCGGCGGCGCCTGCCAGCTGCTGCCGCCAGTCGTGGTTATGACCAGGGGCAAGTGGCCCATGCCTGGCACACCCCCGCCAGTGGCGCCCGCGGCAGCGGTGGTAGCGGGGCCGGTCACTGCCAACCAGTCGGCGGCGGGTATGGCAATGGTGATGATCTGAGCCTGCTGGTGCCCTAGTGTGAGCGGCTGCTGCTGCTGCTGCTGCTGCTGCTCCATGGGTGTCAGGGGGTCATACGGGCCGCTACCGCCATTCACCTGCTGGGCATCTCCATGACGCATGCCACCCCCGCCACCGCCACCGCCCCCACAACCGCCACCGCCACTGCCAGCATCGCCGGCGACAGGCTGCTGCTCCGCCTGTTGCGCCGCACCGCGGTCCGGCCGCTGCCCCGGATGCAGGCGCTCGCCGTGGGGCTCGCCCGGCCGCGGCGCCCGACCGTCCCAGGCCCCGTCAGGCTGCAATTCAGTAGGACCCCCCGGGGGGTGGCCCCAGCTTGGGCCCGCATCCCCAGCGAGCCGCCGTTGCGGCGACGGTGAGCGGCTGCGGCCGCCGCCGCCACCACGGTAGCCATCGCCCCAGTGCTGGTGAGGCGGGGGCGGGCCGCGCGGCGGCGGCCAGCCGTCTTGGGGGTGGTGGCCGTGGCGCCAACCAGGGCCGCCGCCACCACCATGGTCGTCATCACGGCTCGGTGGCAGCCGGCGGTCGCTGCTGCCGCGCGGCTCCCACTGCTGCGGCCCGCCGTCGCCGCGGCGCGGTGGCGATCGACGCGGCTCGTCGTAAGGGCCATGGGGAGCGCCGTACGGCGGAGGCGGCAGCCGTTGGTCCCGGCTTTCGGGGCCCCGGCCGCGCAAGTCCTCACGCCCACGGCCCCACCCACGGCCGCGGCCGCGGCCGGAGTCGCCGGGACCTGGCGGGCCATACCAGGCCCCGTCGCCCCACCCACGCCCGCGCCCTCCGGAATGCGGCTCAGGCGGCCAGCCCTCCCGCTCCCGGTCCCGCTCCCTGTCAAATCCGCCACCCCAGTCTCGCTCGCGCTCCCACTCGCCAGCGCCCCAGCCGCCACCGCCACGACCTCCATCCAGATCACGGTCACAGCCGCGGCCGCGGTCTTCGTAGTGTGAGGATGGCGGCATGGGTCTGGACTGGGAGTCTGGCCGCGGCCGGTCCCGCCAGCTGCGGTCGCCGTCGCGCTCGCCGTGGCCGAAAGGTGGTGGCCGCTGCTGCTGCTGCTGCTGCTGGTCTTCAGGCCACGGCCGGCGGCCGCCGCCGTCTCGCGCAGGGCCGTCTCGCGCAGGGCTGACCGGCCCGTCGGCACCCGCACCCCGCCGGGGCTGCTCCCGATCCCTATCCCCGTCCCTGTCCCTGTCCCTGTCCCCGTCCCGGTGTCTGTCCCCGTCCCGGTGTCTGTCCCCGTCCCGGTGTCTGTCCCTGTCCCGGTCCCGGTGCCTGTCCCCGTCACAATGCGGCTCGCGCTGCTGAGTCAGCCGCGGCCGGCGTGGCTGAGGAAAGGCCGCCCCGCGCTCTTCGTCAGAGCGGCGTTGCCCAGCAATCGCCTCAGCAGCCGCATCGTCGCCGCCCTTATCTTGCTCAGCGCCAGCACCTTTTGCAGCTCCATCGCCATCACGAGAGCCAGCCGCAGCGGCAGTAGCAGCAGCCTCAGTCGCCGTATCAGTAGCAGCCGCATCTGCTCCCGCGCGCGCCTGGCTGTGGCGCTCGTCCTTCACTCCCAACGACGGTGCTTCATCTTCGCCACGGCCCCGCGGGCCCTGGGGAACGCCACCTTGAGGCTGCGGCTGCTGCCTCTCCTGCGCTCCTGCCAATGGCGGCGGTGGAAATGGCAGTGACGGCTTGACGCCATCCCCCGGCCCGGCATCCTTGACTGAGGCTGCACCTGCAGCCTTGGTGGCACCGGGTGCATCCACCCCGCGGCGGTCGACCCCGCCAACGTCGCTGCGTGCAGCGCGACCGCCCTCAAGCACGCGGCCGCCACCGCTACGACTGCCCTCTGTCGCGTTTGTGCGTGTCCGAGGTCCCTCCCTGCTGGGCTCCGAGTGGTCGTGGCTCCTGCGCTCCTTGCCGCTGCTGCCGTCGGGCTCAGGCCGGCTGGCCTCCGCATCGTGGCGCTGACTAGGACCCGCAGTCCGGGCGTCGCGGTTGGCAGACGCACTGGCGTCTCTGCCACCGCCGTTGCTTCCTCCCTCTTCCCTGGTGCTGCGGTCCTGGCTCCGGCCTTGCTCCCGCTCCCGCTCGCGCCCCTGCTCCCGCTCCCGCTCGCGCGGGGCCTCTGGGTCCGGGCTGTCAGTGCGGCCGGCCGGTCTGCCCCTGTCATCGTCAGCACGCTGCCCCGCCCGACCGACAGCCCCGTCCAGGCCCGGGCGCTCCCGGCCGGCCCACTCCTGCGCGCGCGACCAGCATGGTTCGCTTGCGCCGCGGCCCTTGCCTCCCAACCCAGCGCCCGGGCTCCCAGGGGTGCCCCTGCCCCGGACGGGCTCCGTGGTGTCATGAGGCTGTCGCGGCTGCGGCTGCGGCGGCCTCATGCGGTCGGGCGAACTGCCACGACCGGCCTCACCTGTGGGAGCAGACACCGCGTGATCGGCGGCCACACCGCTTCGGTGGCGGCTGCCGTCAGCGCTACGGCTCGGCGAGGCGCCGGCTCTCCGGGGCGTGGCGCCGGGGGCAGCAGCCCGCGTGGAGGTGCTCGGGCTGGCGCCGGCATCGCCGCTTTGCTGCGCGGCACCCAAGCGCCTGGCACCATCGCCGCGGCCGTCATCGGAGACAGCTGCAGCCGCAGCTGCCGGAGGCAGGCACGAGTCGCGCTGTTGCTGTCGCTGGCCGGGCGTCGGGGAGCGCGTGCCACCACGCAGCGGCGACCGTGTGCCGCTGTCACCAGCGGCGCCGCCGCCTTCGCTGCCCCGCCTCTCCTGGCGATCGAACTGACGGCGGCCAGGGCTGCCGGGCGGCGGCAGTGCCGGACGACGACCGCCGGTCTGCCACTGCCCCCTGTCATCGCCACTAGGGCCACCGCCACGGCCACTGCCATCTCCTGCTCCTCTGGCTCCCTGGCCCCCAGCCCCAAGCAAGCTGCGCTGCCGCTCCCGATCCAAGCAGCCACCGCCACCGCCGCCGCCATCGTGGCCGTCACCACCGCGGTCCTGGGCGCCTCGGCCCCTAGCCCACTCCGAGCTGTCGTCCGCGCCGGGTCTGGGCGGCAGGCGCTCACGTCGCTTAGGCATCTCCCACACGATGGGCTTGCGCGGCTCCGTTTCCTCAGCGCCCGGCTTGGCCGGCTGCTCTGCCAGCGCTGCCGGGCTGGCGGCGCCGTCTCGCGACGCCCTGCCTTCCTCCGGTGAGCCCGGGGCCCTGCGGGCCACGGCCACAGATGGCCGGTGCGGCAGCCGACTCCGCTCCCAGGCCGCCTCCTCGCCCCGCCCGCCCTGGCCGCGGCAGTCACCGGCGCGCGCGCCCTCGCCACCGTCGCTGCGCCGGCGCGCTTGTGACTGCCAGGGCTGCTGAGGGGAGAGCCGCCCACGCGGCGAGTCGGCCACACGCGCCGCTGCAGCGTCGCCGCCTTCAGACCGCTGGCGCCAGCTGCGTTCGTCCGCTAGCTCCGCAGCCGCTGACTCGGGCTGCGATGGCGGCTGAGGTGCTGCATCCTCTGCCAGCCGTGGGCCTCGCGCGGCCGCACCACCTGCAGCCCTACCGTGGGTGTGGGCAGCGTCTCTTGCACCCGCAGCAGTGGCGCCTTCCGCGGCTGTGCCCGCATCTACACCCGCAGCGCCCGGCTGCCCCCGCGGCGCCGCGCCATCCGGCCTGCCGCTGGCCCTGTCAGCAGCCTGCTCGGCGCTGACCTCAGCGCGAGCGGGCGCCGGCTGCTGCCCGCCCTGCAGCACCGTATCCTGCTCCAGCTCCCCAGCCGCACGCCCCTTCGCATCCGTCTCGTTAGCTGCTGCTGCTGCTGAAGTCATGCCGCCGCCTGGCCCGGCCGTACCTCGCGGCGAGCGCGGTGGCGCATCCCCCCGACCGGCCTCCTCCCCAGCCGCAACCGCAGCCGCCACTTCTGTTGCCGCCCGGTTAGAGCCGCCGCCCGCTCCAGGTGCCAGCGCCACAGGGCGGCGGAGTGCAAAGCCGCGCGGGCTGACGCCGCCCGCAGCCCCGCCTCCGCCACGCTCCCCGCCCCTGTGACGGTCCGTGACCCAGTCGCGGTCGCGGCACCATGGCCTCTCCCCGTCAGCGGATTCACCGCGCCAGCGCACCGCCCGCTGCTCCCCGTACCTCTCCACACGCTCGCGAGCCCAGCCCGGGCCCCGCTCCCGCTCTTGCCGCGCCGGCACCACATCCCGCAGCAGCTGGCGCCAGGCCGGCCGCTCTTCGGGCTCAGGCGTAGGTTGGCGCTGCGGCGGCGGCGGCGGAGAGCGTGACGCGCCCCGCTGCTGCCGCGGCGGAGGCCGCCGCCAGCCGCCCCCATCCCGTCCGTCGCGCGGTCGGCTCCTGCTGCGGCTGGCGCTGCGGCTGGGCGGGCGGCTCTTGCTGCGATCGCAACCGCGACCGCGAACGGGACTGGCGCTGTGGCTGCGGCTGCGGCTCCGTCGGCGCGCGGGCTGCCGGTCCATGCCATTACTGCCTCTTCCGCCGCCCCACTCGCCGTGTCGCGAGTCCACGCCACCGTGCGGCCCTGCCAGCTGCCGCCGCTGCGCCTGGTGTTGCGGCTCCTGTCGCAGGCCCTGATCCCGCTGCCGCTGCTCTGGGCCTTCCAACCCCCGCTGGCCACGCAGGGGCGGCTGGCGGTAGCTCGCCTGCCAGTCCCTGTCGTCCTCCGGCCGCCGCTCCCGCTCCCACTCCCGGGGCCGCAGCCGCCAGGCTTCCTCCCGCTCCCCCGCCGCGTCCGCCGCCTGCTGCCGCCGCCGCTCCTGCTCCCACCGCAGCACCTCCCGGTCCCTCTCATCCAGAGGGTCCCGCTGCAACCCTCGGTGGCGGCCCCAGCCTGGATGATCGCTGCTGCCATCCCCGGCGTGCTGCTGGCCCCGGCCCTCCTCCCGCTCCGCCCCACACAGCCGCGGTACTCCCGGCCGGAGCGATGCACGGCCGTCCTCCACGGTCCGCGGCCCCGGGTTGTGCCAGCCCTTGTGGCCGGGCAGGCCTCCGCCCCGGCCTCCATCGCTGTCCCGCCCTGGCAGCGGCTGCAGCTCGAGCCGGTCAAGGTCCTGACCCAGCTGATCGCCACTGTGGGCCGACGCCTCCTTGCCCTGGTGCCCAGCCGTGCCTGCCTCCTCAACCACACCCGCACCCGCACCCGCAGCAACGCTTGCGGCTGCTGCTTGGTTGTGTTGCTGCTGCGGCTCCTGCGCCTGAGCGGCCTGAGGCGGAGGCCCAGGAGCAGCGGCGCTTGCTGACGGCAGAGCTGACGGCGGCGCAGCAGCGGGCGCGGTGGCAGCTCCGTTTGGCCAGGCGGCGGCAGCAGCCGTGCCGTCGGGGCGTTGGGGCGCAGCAAGCGCCGGGGGGCCGGGGGGGTCCGCTGGCAGCGGCGCCCGCGGCGCGGTGGCGGACTGGGCGTGCGGGGGGGCGCTGCCTGCCCACAGCCCCGCAGCCAGGCCATATGGGGCCCGCGGCAACGGTGCATGGTAGTGCTGGTGGTGCTGGTGGTGGTGTTGATTCTGGTACTGATGTTGCTGCTGGCAGTTTTGGTGGTGCTGGTGCTGCTGCTGGTAATCCCCGGCCGCGCTTGGGCCGATGCCTTGGACGCTGGTGCTGGAGCTGAGCAAGGGGCCGCCGTGCGGCGCATATGCAGCTTGTGCCGCGGGCTGCCCAGGTGCCTCCCCTGAGGCGGGACCCGTCCACACATAGCTGGGGGCGTGGCCGTGCCCTGCCGGCGGCGGCCCTGGCGGCGGCGGCCCTGGCGGCGGTGCCGGCCGCGGCACCTGCCCGGCCTGCTGCTGCACAGCCCCGCTGGCCGCCGCCGGCGGCTGCGCCGGAGCGGGCGGCGGCTGCGGCAGCGAGCCGCCGCCGCCGCCGTCGTCGTCATCCAGCCCATCCAACAGGTCCCCCAGCCTCTCGGTGACGCCCTGCAGCAGGTACGGTACGCCGTCCGCCAGGGCGCCCTCCAGCTCGCCGCCCTCCCGCAGCAGCGCCGCCAGCGCCGCCGAGGTGGCGGTGATGGCGCCCAGGCCGGCGGCGCGGCGGGCGGCGGTGTGGGCGGCAATGCGCCCCAGCAGCTGCAGCTGCGCGTTCAGCGACTGCAGCACGTGCTGCGCCGCCGACCAGACCTGCGGCGCAGCGGGGTGCGGTGTAGCAATATGGCCTTAGCCGGCAAGGAGTATGAGGCCATGCAGTCCGTTATAGCAGGCAGGAAGGGCAGGCGAAGCAAGCGACACACACACCTGCTCCACTGCTGGCCTCCACGCGCGCTCGAAGGCAGGCGGCAGGGCTGAGGGCCCCGGTGCCTCACGTGCCGTCGCAGAGGAACCCGCCGCGCCGGACCCCGCGGCAGCCGGCGCCCGAGGCAGCGCCGCCGCCACAGGCAGCAGCTCCAGCGGCGACAGCGTGGGCGGCAGCACCGGCCGCGGACCCGTGAGCACACCCGGCGGCAGCCGCCCGCGCGGCTTCGGCGGCGGCGCCTGCTGCTGCTGGGGCTGCATTGGCACCGGTTGCTGCTGCTGCTGTTGCTGCGGCGCGGGCGGGCCCCAGCGTTGTGGCCGGCCGGCGCCGCCGCTGCTGCCGTTCGCAACGCGGGTGCGGCCCGCTCCCCTGTCCTGCGAGCCATCGTCTCCATCATCATCTAGCTCCATGCCGGACCCACTGTCGTGCCCCTGCTGCTCCGCAACCTGGTAACGGCCTCGCTCGCGTTCGCGGCTAGGGTCCCGCCGGCGCCCACGCTCGCGCTCACGCTCACGGGCCCGGGCGGGCCCAGCTTCCGAGTCGGATCGCGCCGCCGCGGATGGCGACCAGTCCTCATCCGATGACGAGGACGAAAGGGTGCGCCGGAGCCGCCTGCTGCTAGTGCCCCTCGCGCGCCTCGCCTCCGAGCCCGCCCGCCGGTTGGCCGCCTTCACGGCGGCCTTTCTCCGCCGGCCGCGGCGATGGGAGCCCCAGCCCTGCTCCTCTTCCTCCTCCTCCTCCTCCTCCTCCTCGTCCGTGACAACCTCGGCGTCCTCATCCTGCAGCTCCTCCTCCTCTTGCTGCCGCCGCCGCTCCTCCCCCTCCTCGTCACCCTCGTCTTCCTCCCGCCAGTGGTCATTTGCGGCCGCGACCGCAGGCTTCGTTGCAGCGCCGCCACCGCCACCGCCGCGCTTGCCCCGCCTGCTGCTGCCGCCTCCTTTCACCGTCTCCGCTTGCCAAGCTAGGTCGTGCAGCGAGGCCGTCTTGCGGTCCGGCGGCGGCTCCGGCATGTCCGCATGCTCCGCCGGTGTCAGCCGCCGCCCGGCTCTGGAGCCGTCCGCACGCCCAGATGGCCCACTGGCCGCACCAGCCGCGACTGCAGTGACAGAGGCCACGTCGCCGTTCGCCTTGGGTGCTTTGCTCTTGGGTTTGGGCACAGCCCCCCTCGTGCCAGCGGCTGCTTTGGCGCGCTTGATGCCCTTCTTGGTCGGCAGCTTGCCGCCGCCGTTGGCCTGACCCACCACGCCCGAGGCCGGCCCCGCTCTTGCCCCCTCCCGCTCCCCGTGTGCCTCTCCGTTCGCTGCGACGTCCACCTCAGGCTGCACCTCCGCCTCAGCTGCCAGCAAAACCTTCCGCTTCTTCAGCGGCGACGCCGGCGCCGTCCCCTCTGACGCCGCGTGTGCCGCCTGCTGCTGCGCCTTGCGCGCAATCGCCTTGGCGAGCGCGGCCTTGGTCGTGCCCTTGGCCTCTGAGGTGGGCAAAACAGGTGGCAGAGACTCCGGTCCTTCGCCGCCACTGGCGCCCGAAACGTCTCCGCCAAGAGCCAGCCGCCTGCCCCGGCCGCCCGCCTTCCTGCCCTTGCCCTCGGAGCTTGCCGCTGCAGGTGAGCCATCCTCACGCGCCGCCTCGACAGCGGCCCTACCGCGGCCCCGGCCCCGGCCCCGGCCTCGAGTCGACCCCGCGGCAGTGGCAGCGGCTGCTTCGCTGGAGGGTCCCGGCCCGGCGCCGCCCGTGTCCCGCCGCCCGGCGCCGTCGTACTGCCGCCCTGGCGCCGCCCCTGGGCCCGCAGCCCCACGCGAGCGCTCCGCCTCTCCGCCGTCTCCCCCACTGCCCGACGTGCCCGCCTCCAGGTTGCCCTCCTCCTCAACCACCTCATCTGATGCCTTCTCCTCCTCTTCCTCCTCCTCCCCATCCATCTGCCCCGAGGCCTCCTCGCTGTCTGCGCCTGACGTGCGGCTGCCAGCCCACGCCGCTGAACGCGAGCCGGCACGGGCCCTGCCTCCTCGCCGGCCCCCACGGCCGTGCCAGCTTCCCCGCCGCGCCAGCAGCAGCGGCGTCCTTCCCGGCCCTGGCGTCACAGCGCGGCCGTAGGCGAGCCCGCCCTCGCCGCCTTCGCCCGTGCCATCGCCGTCCATGCCCGGTGTCGAGGGCGCACCGCCCGGCCAGTCGCCACCACCCCAGCCACCAGATGCCGCGGCGGCTGCGGCTGCGGCGGCGCGGCGCGACTGCGGGGTGAAAGTTTCGCCGCGCGCGAGCGCTTCGGCGTAGGCCGCCGTGACGCGCGCCGCCGCCGTGTCCAGCAGCGCCGCCGCGTGCTGCTCCGCAACCTGCCTCGGCGGCTTAGCCTGCGGAGGCAAAGCAAGTTGCAGTTGTGGGGTGGAATTCTTGGAGCGAGTGAGTGCATGTACGGTACGCAAGTAACACAGCCTCTGGGCGGTGCAATGGCGCAAGGTTACAGGGCGTTACTGCAAAACCCTTTCTATTCCGCATATGACAGCCCACGCCTCCCGCACTCACATACAAGTCGATTGTTGCTGGCGGCTGTTGCGCAGGCGGCGTTGGGTTGGGCGTGGCCGCCCGGCACCCGCCCTCGGCCCCACCCCCAGCCTCGCCGTCGCCAAGAGTGTTAGCCGCCGCCGCCGCTGGCTCTTCCGGCACCGCCCGCGGCTCTCCCGCCTCCCTGTCATCGCCACCGCCGTTGGCGCCCTCCACGTCCTCCCCAAGCGGGGCGCGAGCTGCCACCGCCACCGCGTCCGTGTCCGTGTCCGCTGCTTTGGCTGCCGCCTCTGCCGCCGCCGCCGCCTCAGCAGCCAAGTAGGCGATCCAGACGGGCGCGTTCATTGCGTGAATGGCGCTGTGCGACAGCACCTGTGACCATTTGCGTGATTGCGTACAGCGACGATTCCGGACGATGACCGACCGAGGCGGTCAGCGGGCGAGGGCCGGGGCTGGGTGCGCAGGGTGATGCGGCAAGCCCCAGCAGGCCTTCATGCCCCACGTGTTCCCGTGACAAATGCCTTAACATCAAACACAGTCTCAGGCACAGAGACACACTCATGCTCGCTTTGTCCTCTTCCATGCATGGGCTCGCTGCCTCCTCCCGTAGCGCCGCGCAATCGCAGCCATGCGCTCCCAGAGACACGCGGCCCCACACGGCCCTGGCACGGGCGCGCGCGCGCACCTGCCTCGCCTCGTACGTGTCCTGCCCCGCCCCCGCCGGCCGCCTGAAGCCCATCTTGGCCCAGTAGCCCTCCACGTCGCGGCCGCCCACCACCACCGTCGCGTACTGCAGGGCCGGGGATTACATTCATGATAAATCAAGAAGTGAAGGCGTAGCCAGGGCCGGGCGGGGGGGCGGCGGGGTGACTTGGGGTCAGCGGGTGATGTGGAGCCCGCAGGGCGGGCAGCACCAGCCCAGGCATGCCTATCACCCATTCACATGACTCACCTCGTGTCCGGCGCCCACCGCGCGCGACAGGACGCAGCGCGTCAGCAGCCGCCCCAGCCCGTGGCGCTTGTGCTCCGGCGCTGTGGCCTGGGGTGGTAGGGGTATAGGTAGGGCACGAGGCCCGCACGCAAGGGTGGAGTGCGTGTGTACGACGCCCGACAACACCTGAGCCGACTCGTGCTCCGCCCAATCACAACCCACGGCGCCCACCCCAGTCAACGCTCCCCACGAGGGCTGTTTCGGAACACGAGCCCCAGCTACCCACCTGGAACAGTATCTGCAGGTGCAGGCGGCTGCCGGGCGTGTGGCCAGCTTGACTGCTCCCGACCTGACCAGCTCACACGCCGCCTGCAGATTGCTGCTGGTCTGCCGCTGGCCCGCGTGGTCCCACACCGCCACCGTGCAAGGAACCGGGCCGCCCCGGGCACAACCGCCTCTTGAGCCGGGTGGTCCAGTTAGCACGCCGTGTCAGAGGCTGCTTCACCTGCAGGCACCAGCAACACATCGGCATTACGTCTAGCCTCTTTCCGAGCCCGAAAGCCAGCGGCGAACAGCGCCGCGTGCAGAATGCATAGACTCGACCCATTTGTGCCCGGACTACCCCACTGACGGCTTCTGAACCGCCTTACCATTTGTAGCAGCACTTGTGCTTCGCTCGTGGTCCCGAGAGCCGCCAAGTGGTCGGTTTTAGACTTAACGTGTCTGCCGCACCGTGCGTTTCGTTGGTTGGCCACAGTGGTCCCTAGGAGTAAGCTTACAGGGATTTGCAAAGTGATTGGCGGGTGCGGAGGGCCGAATGGCACACAACTTCGCCGGAAACTTTGCAAATCCCTGTATACGCGATTCCGCCGTAGAGCCCTAGAGCACGCGGGACACCAGCCGGAATTTACTATACATGTTTGTTCACCCAGCCCATTTGCCACCTCCCGGCCCAGAGCAGTTCCGCCAGCTTGAGCCTGGTCAACGTCCATGCCAACAAGAGCGAAGCGTCCGGCCCTCGAGAGCTCTCCCTGTGACTCCTGGCAACTTCTGAAAGGTCATGCAAATAGAGCATATCTTTGCGCGTCCGGCCCGTCAAAAATTGAATTTTGCACAGAGTCCCCAGCTTGGTCCCCGCCCGGTCCCTAAGCCGGTCGCGAGCCGGTCCCCGGATGGGGTACACCGCTTGTGATCACAACTCGCTCCTCGCTGCACGCACCCACAGCATACGTTTGATACACGCACCCACAGCATATACTTCTACTCTGAGCGAGCGGAGTCGCGGGTACTTTGCTCAAACCTTCAGATTTTTCCGGGCGACGAGACTGCGCAACATGCAGCTGACCAGCTGCCTCTGCGGCACGTCGTTGCGCCTGGTCTCGCGCCGTGCGGTCGCGCCTGCGACTGTGCGCGTTCCTGCGCCCAAGATGCTGGGCCCCCACATCCCCAAGCTGCCTTCGGCTCGCGGCATGCGCGCCGCTTGCCGGGCGCAGTTTTCAGACGAGGTTATGCTCGGCGCCCTGGTTTTGGCGGGCGCGGTTGTGCCCTTCACGGTGAGCGCGCCCCGCACCCCGGCGCTTGCGTCATCCCCGGCACCACAGCCCGAGCTGTCAGTTTCACGACTGCGCCCTTGTTTCGTGACCGCAGCTGCTGTCCAGCTTCGCCACGTCCATCAAGGGGGACATCGTGGCGGACATCAAGGCTGCGGATGACCGCTGGGCGGTCGCTGAGGCCCGGTGGTACGCGCTTGCCCAGCGCGTTGCGCCGCTGGAGGTGTTGGCGATCGGAAAGCTGCCGGTGACTAAGGCCCCAGGTGCGGCGCCGCTTTGGGCTAGGCTGCCGCTCAGGCGGGTCAGGTGGCCCGTGAAGGATCCGGGAAGCGTGAGGCCGTTTGCTTGCACATGGGGGCATTGCGGTCATGTCCCCATCCGCCGCCACGTCACGCCTTCTGCCCTGCGTTTAGTTGACTGCATGCACCTCCCTGTCTGCTCACGGCTGCTGCTCCCCGTCGCCTCACGTCGGCCCCAGGCGACGGCTGAGGGGGCTACGTGGCGTGAGCCCCAATGTAGGCGTGTTGGGTCGACACAGCGTTTGGTCCTAGCGGCTTGGGACGGGTCTGCTCTAGACGTCCTGCCTGGCCTCGCAGTTGCTGAGCTCACCCGAAGCCGCGGACGCCTTGGCCCGCACGCCCGCAGGCTTACAAGCGGATAATAGAATTAAGGTGGCCTGCTGGTCAAGGCTGCACTTGCTCGATGCTGCAGCCAGATGGCGCTGGCCAGCCGTGCTGGCGCGGCATTGGTTGGTCCTTGAGGTCGTTGAAGCGTTGGTGGCTTTGGTTCTCGTGGGTAGTGCATGCGCCGTGCTGTGCGCTGGATGGTTGCACAGCAGCGCCTTTGGCATAGCACACCGCTTGGCAGCCGTTGTTAGTTGCTGCATGACACCGTGGCTGTTGACCGGGAGATGGTTTCCTGGCACCCATGGGCGCCATTGCCTGATGGCGCCTCACCGTGGCTTTTGTGTATGTTACAGCTGTGGTCCTGCCTCTGACCCGGGCCCGACACACGGCCGCCGCAGCCTACCAGTCTCTCTTGGACTGGCGAGAGCGCCCTCGCACCGGCACTCAAAAACCCTAGCCCTCGGCAGTCAAGTCCCATAGACCTGGACTAGCCGCGCACACGTGACGCCGCCGCGCTCTTCATGAGCAGCTGGACAGCGGTAAGGAAACAGCCCGCAACGTACGTAAACAGACGAGACACGCAGTACAAGAACGAAAGACGCAAGACTCGTTCACACTCAGCAGCCTCTTACTAAGGACAAGTCCAGACTCCTCGCTGCACCTCAAACAGGCCTCCCGTAGACAAAGACAAAGCCGGCGAGTACGCACAAAGCCACCGCACTAAGCCCTACCAACTGGAGCTGCACCGCTGACCACCCACGAGCTGCCGCAAAGGACCCAAACAAGCGCCCACACTCCCACTGCCTAAGAGCCGAAGTCTCACTCACTCCCTCTCGCAACCGCACACACGTAAACACACTGGTACACTGCCGCTATGTTTCAGCGGTTGGGGTTCTGAGCACGTGCCTCATAAAGTTTCCTCCTACTCTTCCCACTGCACCCTGATGCGGCCCCCTTGCACCGCCAGCAGGGGATGTGCCGGCCCAACCTCGCGCCATCCCTTCCTCGGCACCCCTAGCCCCGCGAAGTCGTACAGCCTCCTCCAAAACCCTGTCACCGCTTCAGCCTTGGCGATCTCTAGTGGTGCAGGGGGTCCTCGTGCTGCTGCGTTCCCTCCGCTGCCTCTTGTTCCGCCACAACCACGCACGCCCAGCAGCAGCACTGCTTAAATGCGTGCAGGTGTCTCCCTCTCCAAGGCCTCTCACCAGCTAAGCCGTGGCAACTTGCACACACACAAACACAGTACGAATCGTAGTTAATTGAACATGCACGACCGACTACGCCCCCACCAACCTCTTTCACGTGATCGCCTGCAACCTCTTCCACTTAGAATACTTTGTCCTGCGGCCCATGTCTTCTTCGTGCCCATGCAGGCAGGCCCAGTACTTGACGCAGGCCCTGCTGCATTGGTCACAGCCCTCAACCGCGTCCGGGCACGCTCCATGGTCGAGAGGGCTGCAAGCACTACCACATCCCACACCGCTTGCTGTACTCCGCCGTGTGGCGGCTCTGCTAACCATAGCTGCTGTCGGGTGATGGTGTGCCCCACCGCTGTGTTGATCTGCGCCAGCACTGCCTGCGCCACGGGGCACTCCCAGAAATGGTGCGCGCGCGGTGAGCAGGATGCGCCATGCACTCCTCCAAAGGTGCCGCAGCCACAGGCTCCCGGCGGGACTCCGCTGATGTGGCTGTTTCCCGCCAGGGGCACTCCGTCCACTGCCAGCCGCCACAAGACTTCCACTTGCTCCCTTTCCCACCGAATGCGCCACATCCTGCTCAGCATGGCGCGCACCGGGTTCGTGGCTGTCGTCGTAGCGGGGGGTGGGGCTGTCTGTCCGCCTCGTGCTTCCCTTGCTTGCGAAGTCCGCGTGCAGCTGCGTCCGCTGTTGTTCCACAGGTCGTAGCAGCATCGCCGTGGCCTGGCGGACGGTCAAATCCTGCAGCCGAATGGGTGTCAGCATCCCCCTGCGCCACCCCAGTCTGGCCACTATCTGCGCCCGCACTGACTCTGTTGTCTGTGTAGGCGTCGCTGCTCCTGCACCGAGCTGATCCTCAACTTGCCCCGCCGCTGCACGCCACTCCGGGCTGATGCGCTGTCTGCTAGCAGCAGCTGAATGGCCTGCAGTGTCAGGCTCCTCCTAAAGCCTTCTGTGGCTGTGGGGACCGATTGCGGGCTCAGGCAGTTCCCCGGCAACCACCGACGCAGCTGCTCGTGCTGTGGGTTTTCAGGACTTGACAGTTGCACGTGAGGTTACTGCCAAGGTTTCTGCCCAGAGGTTACTGCCAAGGTGCCCACATGGGGAGGACGCCAGGACCCACGGTGTAACAAGAATGGCGTGTTCTCCCATGAAGGGCTGAGCCCCACCACGCGTTGTAACTGTCTGAGGCCGAAGGTTGGTTCGAAACCACCTCATCTCCCAGACATAGCTGGGGTCGGGTTGAACAGGCACCACCCGCCAAAAAATCACGTCCAGCAGTAACGTCAAGCTCAACCACACAAACCATTAGACGTTGCTAACCAGACCCTGGCAAGTCTCAACCTGCGCGCAGGCGCCGCGTTTTTTCAGGCGACGTCACGCTCTCCTCCTCCTCGTGGCCTTGCCCGCCCCCTCCGCTCCACACATGCGCGCCGCAGCTGCTGAGCCCATGGCCACCACCAGGCCCTGGGCCTCTGCCGCCACCGCCGCCACCGCCGCTGCCACCGCCCCGGCGCAATGCAGCAGGCCTTGGGTTACCCAGCAGCATCTCCTCCAGCGCGTGGCGCATGTTTGTCGCGGAGTTGGCGTCGCGGCCCTTAGATCAGCACCGGTGCAGCAGCAGGCAGGTCTCGTGGTCTATGCTAGTTTTGATTTCCGTGCCGACGCAGGCAGGCACCACGCACGCACGCACGCACGGACAGGGGTGATCCTGGGGGGGCTTCGCCCCCCGTGAATCGCTTCACTCAGGGGGCTCAGGCCAAAAATGACCTGCAGGTTCTTGAAGATCGTGAACTCCGGCGGCAGTAACCGCCTTGCTCGAGTACTTGTCGGCCTGGCCAACGTCCACGTGCTTTTGTACCCTGCGCACCACGTGCCGGGGGACGGGGCGTGAGGGTGCGGCCAAGCAACGAGCGAGCTCTGCTCTCTGTTTACGTGAGACACCTTCATTCGAGCGTCTACAGCAAAAATTCCATGGAGCGTCCTTTTAACCCTACGCATTAACCGACCTATTCATAATCAAGAGCAACAATGCCTGCCACGCCACTCTCCCACCGCAGGCGCTTTCCAGGGGGGGGCAGGTCCTTCCGAAAAGCACCCCACCTTCTTTAATGGAAGCTCTCAGCGAGAGCATTCAGAATCCGCTTTCGGAGTTTCAATCGGGGTGGAAACTACAAAGATATGGGCCCCCGAAGTTGAGAGTCGGTCGTCGTCCCCGGGGCCGGCACGGTATTGTCACGTCTTCCACAAGATATCGTCTGAGCGCCTTTGCGCAAGTAAAATGACCTTTCATCGATGCGTACAGAACTTGTATGGGCTTATTAGCAAGCCTGGCCTGCGTTCCCCGGTGAATAGGACTGGAGAGTGACTCCTGGGGACCAACATGTGTGCCGACATGTCCCAAGCAACACGTCCACGGTCAGTGCTGAAGCAGCGGGCGCTACGCTACGCAACACAATTTCTGCAACATATATGCATTTGAGATAGCACTGATATGCCGGGGACGTTCGGGGTGCGAGGGCTGAGGGCTCACCCGTTGTCTTGTCCATGTAGACAGCATACAGTTGAAGGAGGCGCGTGTGCACGGAGGGGGCTGAACGGCCCGGTCTTCTAGCCAAACAATAGACACCCGCGAAAGAGAGCATATTACAAAGGCCCGACGAAAAATAAGGGGTTTTAGGGGGTGTACGACAGTGCATGGGGAGTCAGTCGTCGTCCAGGGGGATCGGGAAGGTTTTGTAAGGTGGGGTCGGGAGGTAATGTTTCTGCCCCCCCCCCTGCGCTTTCTGCACTTTTGGTGAAACATGTCCACGAGCAGCTCCATCTCAGCTACCGTTTTAGGCTCACCCAGTACATAATGGCCACCCCGCCACCCACCAGGATGAAGATGATAGGTGCAGCCAACAGAGACGCTGACTCAGATCGCCAGTTCTGGAGCGACTTGTGGAGGCCTTCAACAACTTTTGCGTAAGCGCTGAGCGTTGAGCTGGGCTGGAACCAAGCCTGCTTCAGGGGTGGCACCATCAGGTAGGCCACGCTGTAGATGGTCAGGATCATGCTTGCGTATGTTGAGAAGAGTACGTGTGCGGCGTTGTTGTTGATGAGGCCAGCAGTGCCAGCACTACAACCGTGCACACGACGTGCAGAATGCGACGCCCAGTCGGAGGAAGCGGTCCTTCAGTCCTGGTGCTGGCGCATCAGCTGCAGGGCCGATGTGGACTGGGGTAACGATCTGCTGCTGCAGCAAAGTGCCCAAAAAGCAGCCAAAACCAGCTGCCATCGCCTGCATCAGTCAACACCACGCCACCCGATCGTCAGTATACGATGTGCCTCATGGCTTCTGTATTGCTTGGTTCAGCAAGTAACGCACCTCCTGTGCCAGTTTTGTTACATACCGCTGTGGGTCTGCCTCTGACCCGGGCCCGACACACGGCCGCCGCAGCCTACCAGTCTCTCTTGGACTGGCGAGAGCGCCTTCACACCGGCACTCAAAACTAAAGCCCTCGGCAGTCAGGGCCCATGAACCCTGGACTAGCCGCGATCACGTGTCGCCACCGCGCTCTTCAAGAGCAGCCGGACAGGCAGTAAGGACACAGCCCGCTGAAACCACCAAAACGAGACACGCAGTACAAGAACGAAAGACGCAAGACTCTCATGCTCTGCAGCCTTTATTGAAGACACACACTGTGCCCAGGAGAGGCACCGCTGGCCAGTGGTGTGACCGGTGGCGGAGCTAGACAAAGCCGGCAGAATGCGACGTCCCGCCGCGTCCGCTGCTCGTCAATAGTGATCAGCGGCATGGTGTAGTGATGTGTATATTGCCTGTGAATGTGTGTGGCGCGCGCCTTGTGGCCATGATGCGGTCGTCTTGTAGGGCCCAATGGTGAGTCTCATGCGCAAGGGCTCATGGCAAGCTGTACGCTGATGCGTCACAGGCAAGCCCCACACGCACCGCTAGGGGGTGCAAGAGGCGCGAGGATGAGGAGGCCGGGTCAGAGCACCTGCAGCAGTCTTACTTCACACTCGGGACTCGGCAGGACATCCCCTGAATCTCCAGAACGTACTCGACAGGCGGCTTGATGCCGTGTTGCGTGCGTGCCGTTTGGTGGCTAGGGTCAAACATATAGTTAAGCGTAGCACGGCGCATGTAGCTGGGTGCTCGCCACCCCTCCGCAGCCGTCGCCGTTGTAGGCCAAGATGCAGGCACACCCGACGCCACGCAGTGGCGGACAGTGGCATATACAACGATGCATACATGGAGAATCACCCATCTCGATTCAGCTTCCAGTTGTCCCATGCATGCACAAATACGGATGCACATGCTCGTTCTCCTCACCGCCAACACACATACAAACGCCAGCACAGGCACGCGCCCTGGAAACAGACACATGCATACGCAGTGCCCAGCCACACTACTTACACCCACCCCCACCCCCACATGTCATCAGACCCGGTATCACCGCTCGGAGGGCACTTTGGCGAGGCCCCATAATGTTCAAGGATCAATGCAAACGTTGTGCCAGCGGCACCACCACTTGTCTGCTTCTTTGCTACTAGTTGTGTGCATGCATCTGCCGACATCTCCACATAAGTACACAGCACCTCAGCATGCCAAAGCCCGGCTTCCAACGGCTCTGGGCGCCGTCAGCTGACGCCTGACGCCGCCACTACATGCAGCGTTGTGCTCACTGGCCACCTGTGTGCCTCAAACAAACCTCGCCCCGCTCCATTAGCCATTCGTTTTTGTAGCATCAGTCGGCACCTGGCTACTGCTGCTGCGCGTGCTGATAAGAGTATTGCTGCTGCTGCGGTTGCTGTTGCGGCGGTGGTGGCGGCAGCACCTGCACCGGCGCGTGCGGCGCGTCCTGGCGTGTGTGCCAGGGCGCGCTCGCCCGCAGATCCATGCCTGGAGCCGCGCCTGGCATGGGCTGCAGCATGGGCGCCTGGTGCTGCTGGCCCTGCTGCGGCGCCTGCATCAGCTGCTGTTGCAGGTGCAGGTGCGGGTGCGGCTGCCACGCCGCATGCGGCGGTGGCCCCTGCAGAAAATCCTGCGGTGCGGGCGGCGGCGCCTGCCAGCTGCTGCCGCCAGTCGTGGCTATGACCAGGGGCAAGTGGCCCATGCCGGGCACACCCCCGCCAGTGGCGCCCGCGGCAGCGGTGGTAGCGGGGCCGGTCACTGCCAACCAGTCGGCGGCGGGTATGGCAATGGTGATGATCTGAGCCTGCTGGTGCCCTAGTGTGAGCGGCTGCTGCTGCTGCTGCTGCTCCATGGGTGTCAGGGGGTCATACGGGCCGCTACCGCCATTCACCTGCTGGGCATCTCCATGACGCATGCCACCCCCGCCACCGCCACCGCCCCCACAACCGCCACCGCCACTGCCAGCATCGCCGGCGACAGGCTGCTGCTCCGCCTGTTGCGCCGCACCGCGGTCCGGCCGCTGCCCCGGATGCAGGCGCTCGCCGTGGGGCTCGCCCGGCCGCGGCGCCCGACCGTCCCAGGCCCCGTCAGGCTGCAATTCAGTAGGACCCCCCGGGGGGTGGCCCCAGCTTGGGCCCGCATCCCCAGCGAGCCGCCGTTGCGGCGACGGTGAGCGGCTGCGGCCGCCGCCGCCACCACGGTAGCCATCGCCCCAGTGCTGGTGAGGCGGGGGCGGGCCGCGCGGCGGCGGCCAGCCGTCTTGGGGGTGGTGGCCGTGGCGCCAACCAGGGCCGCCGCCACCACCATGGTCGTCATCACGGCTCGGTGGCAGCCGGCGGTCGCTGCTGCCGCGCGGCTCCCACTGCTGCGGCCCGCCGTCGCCGCGGCGCGGTGGCGATCGACGCGGCTCGTCGTAAGGGCCATGGGGAGCGCCGTACGGCGGAGGCGGCAGCCGTTGGTCCCGGCCTTCGGGGCCCCGGCCGCGCAAGTCCTCACGCCCACGGCCCCACCCACGGCCGCGGCCGCGGCCGGAGTCGCCGGGACCTGGCGGGCCATACCAGGCCCCGTCGCCCCACCCACGCCCGCGCCCTCCGGAATGCGGCTCAGGCGGCCAGCCCTCCCGCTCCCGGTCCCGCTCCCTGTCAAATCCGCCACCCCAGTCTCGCTCGCGCTCCCACTCGCCAGCGCCCCAGCCGCCACCGCCACTACCTCCATCCAGATCACGGTCACAGCCGCGGCCGCGGTCTTCGTAGTGTGAGGGTGGCGGCATGGGTCTGGACTGGGAGTCTGGCCGCGGCCGGTCCAGCCAGCTGCGGTCGCCGTCACGCTCGCCGTGGCCGAAAGGTGGTGGCCGCTGCTGCTGCTGCTGCTGCTGCTGCTGGTCTTCAGGCCACGGCCGGCGGCCGCCGCCGTCTCGCGCAGGGCCGTCTCGCGCAGGGCTGACCGGCCCGTCGGCACCCGCACCCCGCCGGGGCTGCTCCCGATCCCTATCCCGGTCCCTGTCCCTGTCCCTGTCCCCGTCCCGGTGTCTGTCCCCGTCCCGGTGTCTGTCCCTGTCCCGGTCCCGGTGCCTGTCCCCGTCACAATGCGGCTCGCGCTGCTGAGTCAGCCGCGGCCGGCGTGGCTGAGGAAAGGCCGCCCCGCGCTCGTCAGAGCGGCGTTGCCCAGCAATCGCCTCAGCAGCCGCATCGTCGCCGCCCTTATCTTGCTCAGCGCCAGCACCTTTTGCAGCTCCATCGCCATCACGAGAGCCAGCCGCAGCGGCAGTAGCAGCAGCCTCAGTCGCCGTATCAGTAGCAGCCGCATCTGCTCCCGCGCGCGCCTGGCTGTGGCGCTCGTCCTTCACTCCCAACGACGGTGCTTCATCTTCGCCACGGCCCCGCGGGCCCTGGGGAACGCCACCTTGAGGCTGCGGCTGCTGCCTCTCCTGCGCTCCTGCCAATGGCGGCGGTGGAAATGGCAGTGACGGCTTGACGCCATCCCCCGGCCCGGCATCCTTGACTGAGGCTGCACCTGCAGCCTTGGTGGCACCGGGTGCATCCACCCCGCGGCGGTCGACCCCGCCAACGTCGCTGCGTGCAGCGCGACCGCCCTCAAGCACGCGGCCGCCACCGCTACGACTGCCCTCTGTCGCGTTTGTGCGTGTCCGAGGTCCCTCCCTGCTGGGCTCCGAGTGGTCGTGGCTCCTGCGCTCCTTGCCGCTGCTGCCGTCGGGCTCAGGCCGGCTGGCCTCCGCATCGTGGCGCTGACTAGGACCCGCAGTCCGGGCGTCGCGGTTGGCAGACGCACTGGCGTCTCTGCCACCGCCGTTGCTTCCTCCCTCTTCCCTGGTGCTGCGGTCCTGGCTCCGGCCTTGCTCCCGCTCCCGCTCGCGCCCCTGCTCCCGCTCCCGCTCGCGCGGGGCCTCTGGGTCCGGGCTGTCAGTGCGGCCGGCCGGTCTGCCCCTGTCATCGTCAGCACGCTGCCCCGCCCGACCGACAGCCCCGTCCAGGCCCGGGCGCTCCCGGCCGGCCCACTCCTGCGCGCGCGACCAGCATGGTTCGCTTGCGCCGCGGCCCTTGCCTCCCAACCCAGCGCCCGGGCTCCCAGGGGTGCCCCTGCCCCGGACGGGCTCCGTGGTGTCATGAGGCTGTCGCGGCTGCGGCTGCGGCGGCCTCATGCGGTCGGGCGAACTGCCACGACCGGCCTCACCTGTGGGAGCAGACACCGCGTGATCGGCGGCCACACCGCTTCGGTGGCGGCTGCCGTCAGCGCTACGGCTCGGCGAGGCGCCGGCTCTCCGGGGCGTGGCGCCGGGAGCAGCAGCCCGCGTGAAGGTGCTCGGGCTGGCGCCGTCATCGCCGCTTTGCTGCGCGGCACCCAAGCGCCTGGCACCATCGCCGCGGCCGTCATCGGAGACAGCTGCAGCCGCAGCTGCCGGAGGCAGGCACGTGCCGCGCTGTTGCTGTCGCTGGCCGGGCGTCGGGGAGCGCGTGCCACCACGCAGCGGCGACCGTGTGCCGCTGTCACCAGCGGCGCCGCCGCCTTCGCTGCCCCGCCTCTCCTGGCGATCGAACTGACGGCGGCGAGGGCTGCCGGGCGGCGGCAGTGCCGGACGACGACCGCCGGTCTGCCACCGCCCCCTGTCATCGCCACTAGGGCCACTGCCACGGCCAGCTGCTCTGCCGGCTCCCTGGCCCGCAGCCGCAAGCAAGCTGCGCTGCCGCTCCCAATCCAAGCCGCCACCGCCGCCATCGTGGCCGTCAGCGCCGCGGTCTTGGACGCCGCGGCCCCTAGCCCACTCTGAGTTGTCGTCTGCTCCGGGTCTGGGCGGCAGGCGCTCGCGTCGCTTAGGCATCTCCCACACGATGGGCTTGCGCGGCTCTGTTTCCTCAGCGCCCGGCTTGGCCGGCTGCTCTGCCAGCGCTGCCGGGCTGGCGGCGCCGTCTCGCGACGCCCTGCCTTCCTCCGGTGAGCCCGGGGCCCTGCGGGCCACGGCCACAGATGGCCGGTGCGGCAGCCGACTCCGCTCCCAGGCCGCCTCCTCGCCACGCCCGCCCGGGCCGCGGCAGTCACCGGCGCGCGCGCCCTCGCCACCGTCGCTGCGCCGGCGCGCTTGTGACTGCCAGGGCTGCTGAGGGGAGAGCCGCCCACGCGGCGAGTCGGCCACACGCGCCGCTGCAGCGTCGCCACCTTCAGACCGCTGGCGCCAGCTGCGTTCGTCCGCTAGCTCCGCAGCCGCTGACTCGGGCTGCGATGGCGGCTGAGGTGCTGCATCCTCTGCCAACCGTGGGCCTCGCGCGGCCACACCACCTGCAGCCCTACCGTGGGTGTGGGCAGCGCCTCTTGCGCCCGCAGCAGTGGCGGCCGGAACAGCGGCTGTGCCCGCAGCTACACCCGCAGCGCCCGGCTGCCCCCGCGGCGCTGCGCCATCCGGCCTGCCGCTGGCCCTGTCAGCAGCTGGCTCGGCGCTGACCTCAGCGCGAGCGGGCGCCGGCTGCTGCCCGCCCTGCAGCGCCGTATCCTGCTCCAGCTCCCCGCCCGCACGCCCCTCCGCGTCCGCCTCGTGAGCTGCTGCTGCAGCTGCTGAAGACGTGCCGCCGGCTGGCCCGGCTGTACCTGGCGGCGAGCACGGTGGCGCATCCCGCCGACCGGCCTCCTCCCCAGCCGCAGCCCCAGCCGCAGCCGCCGCTTCTGTTGCCGCCCGGTTTGAGCCACCCGCTCCAGGTGCCAACGCCACAGGGCGGCGGAGTGCAAAGCCGCGCGGGCTGACGCCGCCCGCAGCCCCGCCTCCGCCACGCTCCCCGCCCCTGTGATGGTCCGTGTCCCAGTCGTGGTGGCGACTCCCCGGCCTCTCCCCGTCAGCGGGTTCGCCGCGCCCGCGCACCGCCCGCTGCTCTGCGTACCTCGCCACATGCTCGCGACCCCATCCAGGGCCCCGCTCCCGCTCTTGCCGCGCCGGCACCACATGCCGCAGCAGCTGGCGCCAGGCCGGCCGCTCTTCGGGCTCAGGCGTAGGTTGGCGCTGCGGCGGCGGCGGCGGCGGAGAGCGTGACGCGCCCCGCTGCTGCCGCGGCGGAGGCCGCCGCCAGCCGTCCCCATCCCGTCCGTCCCGCGGCCGGCTCCTGCTGCGGCTGGCGCTGCGGCTTGGGGGGCGGCTCTTGCTGCGACCGCGACCGCGACCGCGAACGGGACTGGCGCTGTGGCTGCAGCTGCGGCTCCGTCGGCGAGCGGGCTGCCGGTCTATGCCATTACTGCCTCTGCCTCCGCCCCACTCGCCGTGTCGCGAGTCCACGCCACCGTGCGGCCCTGCCAGCTGCCGCCGCTGCGCCTGGTGTTGCGGCTCCTGTCGCAGGCCCTGATCTCGCTGCCGCTGCCCTGGGCCTTCCAGCCCCCGCTGGCCGCGCAGGGGGGGCTGGCGGTAGCTCGCCTGCCAGTCCCTGTCGTCCTCCGGCCACCACTCCCGCTCCCGCTCCCGGGGCCGCAGCCGCCAGGCTTCCTCCCGCTCTCCCGCCGCGTCCGCCGCCTGCTGCCGCCGCCGCTCCTGCTCCCACCTCAGCACCTCCCGGTCCCTCTCATCCAGAGGGTCCCGCTGCAACCCCCGGTGGCGGCCCCAGCCTGGATGATCGCTGCTGCCATCCCCGGCGTGCTGCTGGCCCCGGCCCTCCTCCCGCTCCGCCCCACACGGCCGCGGTACTCCCGGCCGGAGCGATGCACGGCCGTCCTCCACGGACCGCGGCCCCGGGTTGTGCCAGCCCTTGTGGCCGGGCAGGCCTCCGCCCCGGCCTCCATCGCTGTCCCACCCTGGCAGCGGCTGCAGCTCGAGCCGATCGTGGTCCTGACCCCGCTGATCGCCATTGTAGGCCGACGCCTCCTTGCCCTGGTGCCCAGCCGTGCCTGCCTTCTCAGCCACACCCGCACCCGCACCCGCAGCAGCGCTTGCGGCTTTGGCTTGGTTGTGTTGCTGCTGCGGCTCCTGCGCCTGAGCGGCCTGAGGCAGATGCTCAGGAGCAGCGGCACTGGCTGACGGCAGAGTTGACGGCGGCGCGGCAGCGGGCACGGTGGCAGCAGCCGTGCCGTCGGGGCGTTGGGGGGCAGCAAGCGCCGGGGGGCCGTTGGGGTCTGCCGGCAGCGGCGCCCGCGGCGCGGTGGCGGACTGGGCGTGCGGGGGGGCGCTGCCTGCCCACAGCCCCGCAGCCAGGCCGTACGGGGCCCGCGGCAACGGTGCGTGCTGCTGCTGGTGGTGGTGGTGACGGTGGTGATGATGCGGGTTCGGGTAATGCTGCTGCTGCTGCTGCTGGTAATTTTGGTGGTGCTGCTGGTGATCCCCGGCTGCGCCTGGGCCCATGCCTTGGACGCTGGTGCTGGAGCCGAGCAAGGGGCCACCGTGCGGCGCATATGCAGCTTGTGCCGCGGGCTGCCCCGGTGCCTCCCCTGAGGCGGGACCCGTCCACGCATAGCCGGGGGCGTGGCCGTGCCCTGCCGGCGGCGGCCCTGGCGGCGGCGCCGGCCGCGGCACCTGCCCGGCCTGCTGCTGCACAGCCCCGCTGGCCGCCGCCGGCGGCTGCGCCGGAGCGGGCGGCGGCGGCAGCGAGCCGCCGCCGTCGTCGCCGTCGTCATCATCCAGTCCATCCAACAGGTCCCCCAGCCTCTCGGTGACGCCCTGCAGCAGGTACGGCACGCCGTCCGCCAGGGCGCCCTCCAGCTCGCCGCCCTCCCGCAGCAGCGCCGCCAGCGCCGCCGAGGTGGCGGTGATGGCGCCCAGGCCGGCGGCGCGGCGGGCGGCGGTGTGAGCGGCAATGCGCCCCAGCAGCTGCAGCTGCGCGTTCAGCGACTGCAACACGTGCTGCGCCGCCGACCAGACCTGCGGCGCAGCGGGGTGCGGGGAAGCAAGAAGGCGTTGGCCGGCAAGGAGTACCGTATGAGGCCATGCAGTCCGTCTTAGCAGGCAGGAGGGGCAAGGTAGGCAGGAGGCAGGACGCAGGAGGCAGACAAGCAAGCAACGCCGTCAGGGTCCGTGACTGAGTCAGGCATTTGGGCCATGGTCGTTGCCATCGTCACAGGCGCACACACACCTGCTCCACTGCTGGCCTCCACGCGCGCTCGAAGGCTGGCGGCAGGGCTGAGGGCCCCGGCGCCTCAGGTGCCGTCGCAGAGGAACCCGCCGCGCCGGACCCCGCGGCAGCCGGCGCCCGAGGCAGCGCCGCCGCCACAGGCAGCAGCTCCAGCGGCGACAGCGTGGGCGGCAGCACCGGCCGCGGACCCGTGAGCACACCCGGCGGCAGCCGCCCGCGCGGCTTCGGCTGCTGCTGCTGCTGGGGCTGCAATGGCACCGGTTGCTGCTGCTGCTGCAGTCGCTGCGGCGCGGGCGGGCCCCAGCGTTGTGGCCGGCCGGCGCCGCCGCTGCTGCCGTTGGCCACGCGGGTGCGCCCCGCTCCCCTGTCCTGAGAGCCATCGTCTCCATCATCATCTAGCTCCATGCTGGACCCACGGTCGTGCCCCTGCTGCTCCGCATCCTGGTAACGGCCTCGCTCGCGTTCACGGCTTGGGTCCCGGCGCCCACGCTCGCGCTCACGCTCACGGGCCCCGGCGGGCCCAGCTTCCGAGTCGGACCGTGCCGCCGCTGATGGCGACCAGTCCTCATCCGATGACGAGGATGAAAGGGTGCGCTGGAGCCGCCTGCTGCCACGGCCCCTCGCGCGCCTCGCCTCCGACCCCGCCCGCCGGTTGACCGCCTTCACGGTTGCCTTTCTCCGCCGGCCGCGGCGATGGGAGCCCCAGCCCTGCTCCTCTTCCTCCTCCTCGTCCTCGTCCGTGACAACCTCCTCGGCGTCCTCATCCTGCAGCTCCTCCTCCTCTTGCTGCCGCCGCCGCTCCTCCTCCTCCTCCGCTTCCTCTTGCTCCCGCCAGTGATCATTTGCAGCTGCGGCCGCAGGCTTCGTTGCAGCGCCGCCACCGCCACCGCCGCTCTTGCCCCGCCTGCTGCTGCCGCCGGCTTTCACCGTCTCCGCTTGCCAAGCCAGGTCGTGCAGCGAGGCCGTCTTGCGGTCTGGCGGCGGCTCCGGCATGTCCGCGTGCTCCGCCGGTGTCAGCCGCCGCCCGGCTCTTAAGCCGCCCGCACGCCCAGATGGCCCACTGGCCGCACCAGCCGCACCAACCGCGACTGCAGTGACAGAGGCCACGTCGCCGTTCGCCTTGGGTGCTTTGCTCTTAGGTTTGGGTACAGCCCCGTTCGTGCCAGCGGCTGCTTTGGCGCGTTTGATGCCCTTTTTGGTCGGCAGCTTGCTGCCGCCGTTGGCCTGACCCACCACGCCCGAGGCCGGCCCCGCTCTTGCCCCCTCCCGCTCCCCGTGCGCCTCTCCGTTCGCTGCGCCGTCCACCTGAGGCTCCGCCTCCGCCTCAGCTGCCAGCAAAACCTTCCGCTTCTTCAGCGGCGACGCCGGCGCCATCCCCTCTGACGCCGTGTGTGCCGGCTGCTGCTGTGCCTTGCGCGCAATCGCCTTGGCGAGCGCGGCCTTGGTGGTGCCCTTGGTCTCTGAGGTGGGCACAACAGGCGGCAGAGACTCCGGCCCTTCGCCGCCACTGGCGCCCGAAACGTCTCCTCCAAGAGCCAGCCGCCTGCCCCGGCCGCCCGCCTCCCTGCCCTTGCCCTCGGAGCCTGCCCCTGCAGGCGAGCCATCCTCACGCGCTGCCTCGACAGCGGCCCTACCACGGCCCCGGCCCCGGCCCCGGCCTCGAGTCGACCCCGCGGCAGTGGCAGCGGCTGCTTCGCTGGAGGGTCCCGGCCCCGCGCCGCCCGCGCCCCGCTGCCCGGCGGCGCCGTACTGCCGCCCTGGCGCCGCCCCTGGGCCCGCAGCCCCACGCGAGCGCTCCGCCTCTCCGCCGTCTCCCCCACTGCCGGACGTGCCCCCCTCCAGGTTGTCCTCCTCCTCAACCACCTCATCTGATGCCTCCTCCTCCTCTTCCTTCTCCTCCCCATCCATTTGCCCCGAGGCCTCCTCGATGTCTGCGCCTGACGTGCGGCTGCCAGCCCACGCCGCTGAACGCGAGCCGGCACGGGCCCTGCCTCCTCGCCGGCCCCCACGGCCGTGCCAGCTGCCCCGCCGTGCCATAAGCAGCGGCGTCCTTCCCGGCCCTGGCGTCACAGCGCGGCCATAGGCGAGCCCGCCCTCGCCGCCCTCGCCCGTGCCATCGCCGTCCATGCCCGGTGTCGACGGCACACCGCCCGGCCAGTCGCCACCACCCCAGCCACCGGATGCCGCGGCGGCTGCGGCTGCGGCGGCGCGGCGCGACTGCGGGGTGAAGGTTTCGCCGCGCGCGAGCGCTTCGGCGTAGGCCGCCGTGACGCGCGCCGCCGCCGTGTCCAGCAGCGCCGCCGCGTGCTGCTCCGCAACCTGCCTCGGCGGCTTAGCCTGCGGAGGCAAAGCAAGTTGCAGTTGTGGGGTGGAATTCTTGGAGCGAGTGAGTGCATGTACGGTACGCAAGTAACACAGCCTCTGGGCGGTGCAATGGCGCAAGGTTACAGGGCGTTACTGCACAACCCTTTCTATTCCGCATATGACAGCCCACGCCTCCCGCACTCACATATAAGTCGATTGTTGCCGGCGGCTGTTGCGCGGGCGGCGTTGGGTTGGGCGTGGCCGCCCGGTCCCCGCCCTCGGCCCCACCCCCACCCTCGCCGTCGCCAAGAGTGTTAGCCGCCGCCCCTGGCTCTTCCGGCACCGCCCGCGCCTCTCCCGCCTCCCTGTCACCGCTGCCGCCGTTGGCGCCCTCCACGTCCTCCTCAAGAGGGGGGCGAGCTGCTCCCACCGCGTCCGTGTCCGTGTCCGCTGCTTTGGCTGCCGCGTCTGCCGCCGCCGCCGCCTCAGCAGCCAGGTAGGCAATCCAAACGGGCGCGTTCATTGCGTGGATGGCGCTGTGCGACAGCACCTGTGACCATTTGCGTGTTTGCGTACAGCGATGATTTGGGACGATGACCGACCGAGGCGGTCAGCGGGCGCATGGCAGGGGCTGGGTTTGCACGCGCATAATCACAGCCATGCGCTCCCAGAGACACGCGGCCCCACACGGCCCTGGCACGGGCGCGCGCGCGCACCTGCCTCGCCTCGTACGTGTCCTGCCCCGCCCCCGCCGGCCGCCTGAAGCCCATCTTGGCCCAGTAGCCCTCCACGTCGCGGCCGCCCACCACCACGGTCGCGTACTGCAGGGCCGGGGATTACATTCGTGACTATTCAAGCAGTGAAGGCGTAGCCAGGGCCGGGCGGGGGGGCGGCGGAGTGACTCGAGGTCAGCGGGGTGATGTGGAGCCCGCAGGGCGGGCAGCACCAGCCCAGGCATGCCTATCACCCATTCACATGACTCACCTCGTGTCCGGCGCCCACCGCGCGCGACAGGACGCAGCGCGTCAGCAGCCGCCCCAGCCCGTGGCGCTTGTGCTCCGGCGCTGTGGCCTGGGGGTGTAGAGGGATAGATAGGGCACGAAGCCCGCACGCAAGGGTGGAGTGCGTGAGTACGGCGCCTGACAACACCTGACCCGACTGGTGCTCCGCCCAATCACAACCCACGGCGCCCACCCCAGTCAACGCGCCTCATCCCGGCTCCCCACGAGGGCTGTTCCGGAACACGAGCCCCGGCTCCCCACCTGGAACAGTATCTGCAGGTGCAGGCGGCTGCCGGGCGCCTCGCCACCCAGGCCCGGCACGTTGGTGCGCATCACCGCCGCGCACGCCAGCCGCCCGCCCAACCACAGCCCCGCCACCTGACACGCATCGTACCTGCAGGCAGGCAGCGGCGGCGGCAACAGATCAGTTGATGCCAGCCGTATCCGTACAAGTGGGTTGCTGAGGCGGAGCGCTGTATGAGTCACCTAGGCCAGGCTGCTCGTGCCCGCTCTTCCCAGCCTTGCCGGCGACGCCCCGCACCGCCACCACACCCACCACCACTTCCATCACCCACTTGCTGTCGCCCTCCACAATCCGCTTGTCCGGCTCCCGCGGCTTCCGGCCCGCATACACAGCCGACAGCAACTGTGTGCATGCGGTGCGGGAGGCTTTGACGTATGAGCAGCGGGGCAGAAGCATGCATGGCTGCACGGAACGAACAATCGGCGGGCACGCAGCACCCTCCGCCGCCCGTCTGCTTTCATGGCTTCAGCTCCGTGGCCCTAAAAGTGTGCTACCTGCTGCCGGTTGGGCGCGAAGTTGGCTGCCAGCAGGCGGTGCGCGTCATCGAACTTGTCCCGGTGCTCGGTGGAGTCGGGGCAGTTCGGGAAGGGGGGCAGCAGCTCAAACTCCAAGGCGCCCTGTGGTGCGCGTGCGGGCCGGCACCCTCCCTTCAACTGTGCTCGCAATTAAAGCGAATAACCATATGTAACTCTCCGCATGCGAAGAGACACCTAGCGCAAGCTGTATAATATGGCGCTGCGCCATGCGCGACAAGTCAACGAGCAAACTTGTGGGACAGCCACAAACCCAGAACAGATTCTGAGCATGCGCACTGTGGGAGTGGTTTAGTAAGGGACATGGTTGAGCAAAGAGCGTTGCCCGGTCGCCAGTCGTTGCAAGCTAGCAGAGGCCGTCAGAACCGGCAAGCTCCCTGAACAACAAGGACACCATGTGTAAAATTCATGTATTTTGAATCGCTTACCAGGCCAGGAATTTGTGCCACCGGCACTTTCTTCCGCTCAAGCTTGAGTAGCTCGCTCGGCAGCCGCTGGTCCAATCTGCATGCCCTCATTTTGTCCTTTTACAGCCTGTACATGTTCCAGTATCTACCAGGGAAGCGCAGAGCGCAACACCTTGGACGTGTCATTTTGTGACCAGCAATAAACGCAAGGCGTTGGCCGTGGAGGAGGTCGCATATGGTTTATTGTGCTGGTGTGCTCCTTAGGATAGTTGAAGCGCGATGGTTTTAACGGATGCTGACGGAGTTTTCGGGTTTCGGCATCGTGACGTGTTTTGACACGCGTGGTAACAAACACGAAACTTTGACGACACGCCCGTCACTGCACCCGTTACAGTCAGCCCGCGTGGCTTAAGACATCTTCCAATCAACTGCACCCCAACGTGCCCATTCTCTGCAACATGTGCAAGTCGATTCCACACATTCGGCCATGGGCGGATGCAGCCGCCGGAGTCCTCGACCCAACCAGCCGCTCTGGTGCAGTGATAACCAGGAAACTGACAACGAATTAATAAGCCCAGATGCATTCCTACGAGAACACTGGCACCGGCCTCCACACAACCCGTTCAGCATGGCCTCTCACCCCCCTCGTGCTTCTCGGCCGTGCCGCGCTTGTCCGCTCGGTCCACATCGCCGGTCCAGAAATTCGCCTGTAGGGGATGCACCCGGCATGCATTATGCAGGTTTGAAACTCGAAGAAGTTATGTTGCGCTGAATCTTGTATGCACGCCCTGTTGCGGCCAGAAAAAAGCGGTCCCCGCCCGCGCCTGGTGGCCTACCGGCGCAGCCCCCGGAATGCCCCGGGGCGGCCGCCTCTGCGGTGGCGCCTCCGACCGGCGGAAGGGCGGCGCGCCCCGGCCCCCGCCGTCGCCGCCGGTGGTGCTGTCGTGCGGGTGGAAGGTCGCCTCGTCCGGACCCGACCCATACAACTCCACCTCCTGATCCGGCGTCAGCTGCCGGCCACCACCGCTGCCGCCGGCCCGGACTCCCTCGCCCTCGGTCTCCAGCAGATCGCCCACCTGCTGTGACACGTCCACTTCAATGCATGGGCCACTCGACACACTGACACCCTGTGGTGGCTGGCCGCACAACATGCACGCAACCTCAGCCCTCACCCGCAACCTCCCCCCCCCCACACACACACACACGCACCTGCTCCGGCGCGTCCGCATCCAGCAGCGCCATGGCCTCCGCCATGACGTCCGCACACACAGCCTCCCGCTCGGATGAGGAGAGGGAGGAGGGGGCGGCGGGGGAGGAGGGGGAGCTGTGCGGGAGGGGCATGCGACGGGGCCGGGACGGACGTGGGGCACGATGCCAGAAGTGAAAGACAAGGGAAGGTTAGGCACGGTATGTAAGGGTTTGCCATGAGCACGCTTCGCAGCCGGTTACCCTTGACCCTGATCAGCTAGCAGCAGCTACAATCCCGTGCAACGGTACAACTCACGTGCACCCTCACCCGCCCGCCCCTGCCCACGTGCTCTCCCTCAACCCTGTAGCTGCCCGGTGCCCAGTCCCCACTCACCCACGTTGCTGCTCCTGCGCACGGTGCCTTGGTGCCGCCTCCCGCATGCTGCCACCAGCTCCCGCGTTGACGCCACCGCCGCCGCTGCTAACACCGCCCGCCGCTGCCACCTCCAGGGAGGGAGGCGTGGGCTCCACCCCCTGCCCGCTCATGGAATCGCCCACTGGCGCTGCTGAGGGCGAGGCCGCCGCCCTAGCCTGGCCCTGAGATCCCCGGTTGCTACTGCCACCTCCTCCGCTGTGCTGCTGCTGCTGCCGCGCGCCGCCCCCGCGGCCGCCAATCTCGCCCTGCAGCTCCTCCGCACCCATTGCGTCCGAGTCGTCTGCCCGCAGCGCCGCCGCTGCCGCTGCGCCCTCCGGTCCCGCGCCCTCGCGCCCCTGATGCGGCTCCGCGGGCGGCATCACCCCCAGGCCCGCAGTCGCCGCGGCGGAGGCAGCTGCACCCGCCGCAGCGGTGAAGTTGTCTGTCGCCATGGCCTCTGAGTCATCAACAGCCACCAGACCCGAGGCGCCCCTGCTGCCGTCGGCACCGCCTTCAGTGGCACCGGCCGCAGCCCCGCCGCCGCCGCTGCGGTCCCAGGCGCCCGCGTTGTACAGCCCCACAAATGCATCGCCGGCATTCATCGCATCGCTGTCGCCGCCAGCGCTGTCGCCAGCACCGCGGCGGCGGTCGACGAGGCGGCTTGAGCCGTCATCATCCCGCTCCCTGCCCGCGGCGCTGCTGCTGGGGTTATCAGCGCCGCTGCCGCTGTTGCCGTGAGCAAAAAGGATGAACCCCCGGCCCGCGCCGCCAGGCGGGCGGCTGCTGACGCGCGCTGCAGCCACGGCCGCATGACGCTGGCCAGCCAGCAGCAGCAGCTGACTGCTACTGCCGCTGCAGCCGGTTACCTGGCGACTGGTAGCGCTCGTCTTCAGCGCCACCGCGGCCGCCGGAGAGGCATGAGCTGCAGCTGCGGTTGGGAAGGGGGCGCCGCGCTGCCGAAGCATTGTCGCTGTGCTACGAAGTACCATGGTCGCTCCTGGGTAAATGTTATTGAGAGCAGCTTCACAAGCTTGCAAACGTGTGAGAACCCGAGCGAGATCAGACGGCATTTCTGCCCCGTGGGTCCCCACTTGCTTTTTACCCCTGTTGCTTTTTTTTACCCCTGTCCAAAAAGTATCATACTGGCACAAACCGCGACTGCTACGTATTAGTATTTGTTATTGCCTATTGCATGTAAATAGGCGGCGGGGAAAATTCGAGGAGCACACCTCGAGGAGCACACCGAGCCCGACTGCCCCGCAGTCACTCCACGACCCAACACTCGTTAATGCTCCCAAAGTTAGGCCCAGGGCCACGCGCACACCGGGGAGGTAACCGTTCATGTGTAGTACGGACTGAAAGGATTGAGGGGCGTGCTGGCAGCTGGAGTGTCAGTACGAAAGGGTATGGGGTGTGTTTGGGCAGGTAGGGCTGCTGGACTTCTGTACATACATGCTATAGCCTATGGGGAAGGCCTACAGCTTCACCTCTTACGGTGTGGACGGTACCGTAAGGGGAAGCAACTATGCCTGTGGTCATGGGCTGTGGCAACGGAGGGGTGAGTGCCCGAGTGCCCGCGGCTCAGATGGCCGGCACACGCACATCCCGCCCGGGCCGTCAGTTGACCTGCTCAGCCCGTGAGCAAGGGTTCCTTGCGCACCACGCCAGGCACAGTACCAGCGGCATTAGCAATGGCGTTGGCTCTGAGCGCAGTCCAGCTGAGTCCGGGGTCGGCCCGGCACAAGGGAGATGAATTGAGGCGCGAAGGTGTTGCTCAGCTACGGTTCGACAGTACTACTAGACTTTGAATATGGTTAAACGTGACGAGGATTGTCACAAACAATAATGTCATGTTGTAAAACCCTTGAATTGGCGCGAAGTCGGCATGCCGGATTTCGATCGCTGAGTACCATCGCTCGGACAGCTCTTGATATTCTTGTCACATTATGTGTGTCTGATTGAAAGCATGCTGCCCGACAAATGAAACTTGCACAGTATACGCTTTAGCTTGGGGCCCAGACATACTTCTATTATCGCGGGCTTCCTCTGCTATGTTGCCTATAGTTTAGCATATAAATACTGCTCCCACCACTAGGGAGCCCGAACAAAGAGTCCCAAGGAAATGGGCTTGCACGTTACAGGCGCTGCTTTTGCAGCCGCTGCGGTTGTGCTTGCCCTGGCAATGTACATGGTCCTGCAAAGGTAAGAATTGTATGTAACCGCTGGGGGCTTCGGTCAGCGCGTGCGGCGTCCCGGAGTTACGGCTCGACATATGCCGCGCAGGCGACGCAAGTCTACGCGGTTGGTATCATGGACATATAAGATCGCATGGGTGCGCTGGAGTGGCGTCGGCGGCTTGGAGCTTCATCTCGCGAAGGTCTGCCTGGGGGGGAGGATGAACGGGTGTGGAACATAGAAGCGGGACCCCAGGGTGTGAACGACGAAGCCGGTCACCCGCAACATCTTTCGAAACTCTAGACCTTTAAGGACAGTCCGATCTCGATGTACAGCTATTGCCCAAATTGCCCCTTTGCCCTGACCCAAATGGGACACGCTAGCTCCCACCTCTGTGAGCCCCACCGCGCCCGCCCCCCCTCGCCCCTTCGCCACACCTGCTGAACCAGGGCCCACTTCAGTCCATCCGTGTGGGCGCCGTGGAGCTGCTGGCGGCGGCGGCAGCTGCGCCACCTGACACATCCGACACACCCGACAGCGGCAGCGGCAGCGGCGCAACCAGCAGTGACGTGCGCGGCAGTGCAGGCGGCGCCGACAGCACCTGCGCACCCGCCATGGCGCCGGTGCCGCTGCCTCGCGCTCTGCTGCGCCTGGCAGCGGCAGCGCTTTGGCGTGGCAGCGGCGGCGTCGGCGGCGGGCGCCTGCAGGCAATGCGCCTGGTGGTGCGGGTGAGTGGCGGCCTGGTGTGGTCTGGCTTCGCGCTCATCCGGGCTGGGAGCTGCAAGCCGGCGGCATGTGCCTCGCGGCTGCTTGCCAGGGGCACGCGGGGTTCAAGCATGCTGCGCACAGGGTTTGGGGTCCCAGTCACAGAGTCAGATCACATGTACAGACACGCCACGTCATTAGCTAGCATCTTTCGTGCATGCGAGCCGGCACCAGCATCAAGCCATTGCCCACCCGCCCCGCTTGCCACTTTCCCCTTGCGGACAAACACACGGACAGAACGTGGAGGTGAGGCTGCGGCCTCCGCCACCTCACCCAGCAGCTGCAGCAGCCGGCGGCTGTTGTGGAGTCTCCGGCAGCGGCAGCGGGGACGGCGATGCAGCAACGGCGCCGGCAGACACCGCAAACGGCAGCGCCCAGGCCCACGCTGCGTCGCCGCCGCCCGCCCACGCCAGTACTCCAGGCACCGCAGCCTCTGCTGCCGGCCTGGCGGCAGCGACGCGGCCGACGCCGCTGCCTCCTCCGCCGCCGCCGAAGCGCAAGCAGAGGCCCCCAGTGCCGCTGCTCCGGCGGCTGGAGCTGCTGTCGCGGGCGGCGGCGGCGGGGTGGCGGCTGCTGTCGGCACTGGAGGTGCGGGTTGAGGGCCTGGCAGTGGAGGGCGGCGGCGGCAGCGGCGGCGGCGGCGGCGGCGGCGGCGGTGGGGCACAGTGGCGGGCGTCCCTGGGGCAGCTGGCACTGGGGGCGCAGGGCATGGAGGCGGCGGCTGGCGAGCCGGGAGCGGCGGCGGCGGCCAGGGGTGTTGGTGTCACGCTGGCGCAGCTGCGGCTCGAGGCCAGCGCATGCGGCAGCAGCGCCAGCAGTACCGACTGCAATGTCGGCAGCGGCGGGATGCCAGTTGCAGTGCATGGGAAAGAGCCGGCGCGGGCAGTCGGTATGCAGGCAGACTGCCGCAGCCGTGGCAGCGGGACCGCCGCCGCCGCCGCGTCAGGTGGCGGCGGCGATGGCGGTTGCGGCACTGGTGTCGCTGCGTGTGCAGCAGTGGCGCGGGTGCGGCTGGAGCTTACGGCGGGCCGTGGCGGTGCGGCTGCTGGTGCGGGTGCTGGTGCGGGTACCACTGCAGGTGCGGGTGCGGCTGCTGGTGCGGCTGCGGCTGCGGCTGCGGCTGCGGTGCGCGCGCACGTGGCGGTGGAGGGCGTGCGGCTGGCGGCAGGGGCCGCGGGGGCCGGGTGCGGCGGCAGTGCCGGCACCCTGGCCACGGCAGTGGCTGCGGCGTGCCTCTCGGCGGCGCCTGCGGCGAGTGCTGCGGATGGCGGGAGGCGGGGCGCGGAAAGCCATGGTGCCAAGGAGCAGGCACTGCCACTGCCACTGCCACTGCCACCGCCACTGCTGCTGGAGCTTGGGACGCAGTCGCCGCTGTCGCTGAGTGTGGAGCTGGGCTCTGCAAGTGGGTCTGCAATCGGCAGCGCAGCAGCAGCCGCAGCCGGCGGCGCCAGTACCAGCGCCCGCCGCGGCGCGATCGTCAGTGTGCGGCTGGCGCTGCCGGCGCTGACGGCTGCGCTGCCGCATGCTCCCGCGCCAGAGCCTGGTGCGGCGGGGCGCCCGCAGCTGTCGTACGCACTGCGGCTGGGCCCCGGCAGCGGCCGCCTGGAGGTGCAGCTGCCGCCGCCGCCGCCGCACCCCTCGCCGTCATCGGCGTCGGCAGCAGCACTGGGTGCTGCGGACTCAGCCACTACCGCTGCGGCCAGAGATTCCGCCCCTGGTTCCGTTGATAGCGCTGTCAAGGCCAGCGGCCTGAGCTGGCGCTTTGGCAGCCGCAGGACCGCCGGCACGGGCCCGGCACCTGCAGACGGCGCAGCCGCCAGCAGCGCCGCCGCCAGTAGCGCTTCCGCCGCCGCCTCGCCTGCTGGCGGGCCGGCGCCTGTGGAGGCTGAGCTTTGCTTGGGTGGGCTGGAGCTGGAGGCGCAGGAGGGGCCGCGGGAGGAGGCTGGCGTGGAAGCGGCCAGCCAAGGAGCGCGCAGCAGCGGTGGCGGCGTGGTCACGCTGCTGGCGCTGCCGCCGGGGGCCACGCTGCGCGCCTCGGCCGGCGATGCGGCCGCGGCCGCTGCAGCCGTGGCGGCGGCGGCCGCACAGGCGGGCGGTGCTGCTGCAGGTCAGCGGGCGCCTGCCGGCGCATCCAAGGCCCGGGCAAGGGCGGCCAAGGCGGTTAAGCGGTCGTCGCCCGCTGCGGAGCTCGCGGGTACGGTGGAGGGCCTGCTGCATCTGCTGCTGCGGCGGCGGCGACAGGGCTCGGGGTCGGGGTCGGGGTCGGCCGGGGGCGGAGAGGCACTGGAAGTGGACGTGTCGGTGGCGGTCGGGCAGCTGCGCCTGTCGCCGTCGCCGCTGCTGCTGGAGCCGCTGCTGGAGGCCGCGGCGGCCGTCACGGCGGCGGCGGCGGCGGCAGCGCGTCCCGCCGGGGCACGGCAGGCAGCGGCGCGCCGTCGGCGGCCGCCGCCTGCAGCGCGTGTTTCAGGTTCGGGGTCGAAAGCCGGGACAGGGCCCCCCAGGTTTGCGCTGCGCAGTGTGGCGGCGGCGTGGGGCGGGCTGCGCTGTGTGGTGGCGTTGGCGGCGGAGGTGGACCCCCGGTACGCCGCCGAAGGCCTGCGGGGGCCGGCGCAGCCGGAGGCGGTTGCAAACGCCATGTCGGCGCCAGCGCCAGCGCCTGTGTGGGCGGTGCCCACGATATTGGACCTGAGCCTCGGCGGCGCCACGGCGGAGGTTTGGCTGGGCGGGCGCAGCAGCACCACGAGCAGCAGCAGCGGCGGCGGCGGTGGCGGCGGTGGCGGCGGTGGTGGCGGCGGCCCTGGAGGCAGTGCGGGGTTCGTGACGCGGGCGAGGCTGTCTGGTCTGGTCCTCACCGCGCGCCGCCTGCCGCCGTGTCGCGTGGCGGACGGCCCGGCGGCGGCGCTGGCGCAGCTGCTGCTGCAGGAGCCCGTGGCGGCGGCAGCGGGGCCGGCGGCGGAGGTGCAGCAGGTGCTGTCGCTGGACGGCGCGGAGGTGCTGCTGGCGGCGGCGCCGGCGCCGGCGGCGGCGGAGGGCGGCGCCGGCCGGCGGCTGAGGCGGCTGACTTTGAGCGGGTGAGTGGCGGGCTTGCTGCTCGGCCGGTGGTGCAGATCGTTTGCCGTGGCTCAGGGTCTAGAAGTAGGAAGGAGCCAGCAGGTCACGCCCTCCAGTGCACAGTGGCTCCAGTGCACCGACTGACGGGTCGCTCATTCCACCCCGCCGCCCTGCAGTGCATGCGCTTTCCTGGATCCAGACCTGCCGCTGGCGCTGCTGGCGGCGGCGCAGCAGCTGGCAGAGGCAGCCGCGGCGGCGCGCCGCTACCGCAGCCCGGCCGCTGGCGCCCCCGCTGCCGGCACCGGCGGCGCCGCCGGAGCGCATGGCCCCGCGGCGTCTGTGTCGGGCGGGAGCGGCGGCAGGGCTGGCGGCGGCGCTGATGCGAGCACGGCGGCGGCGCCTGCGGTGTGGGAGGTGGCGGTGGAGGACGTTGGCGTGCAGCTTGACCTGGGTGGGTGGGTGGGTGGGTAGGTGGCGGTTGGGCGGGTGGGTGGGGCACTGGAGTGGGTGAGTGCCTGTAAGATGGCAGTTACGGTAGCATGTCTGTAAAAAAGCCCGCGCAAGTCACAAGGCGAGCTGCACACGCATTGAGTGGTCCTGCTGCACACCCGCCTCCTTGGCCGCGCCCCTGCCCGCCTACCCTTGCCCGTCTTTGTCGCTCGCCATTCCTGCTCACACTTCCACGGACCCGCACCCGCAGGCCCGGCCGGCCTGTTGGGGCTGGGCGTCACGGGGGTGCGCCACTGCGCCGCCCTGGGCGGCACAGCCGTTAGCGGCCTCGCGCTCACCATGGGCAACCGCAGGTGGGGGTTGCGTGCCTTGTTCGGGGGGGGGGGGGCTCGTAGGAGGGCATTGGATTGTTGAGTGGAAGGGCGGCCCCTGCCGCTTGGCGGCCGCTTGGCGGAGAGGCCAGCGGTAGCAGCATGGCCGTCCGCACTGCCGCTCATGTGTGGGCTGATGCTCCGTATCGTAACAAGAAGCACACATGTGCGCCGTACTTCCATTCCACAAGAATCAGCACAGTGCATTCCTGCCCCCTCACTGGACGTGGGCACTTCAAACTTTTGGTTTTTCACTACTCCGCTATCCATGATCGGTGCCCGCCCCATGCAGGCTCCTAGATGTGGAGCAGCTGCGTGTGGGCACGCCGCCCGCGCCGCCGCCCGACGCAGCCCACGTGGCGACAGCGCAGGTCGGTGGCGCCGCCGCCGCCGCCGCCGGCTCGTACGGCACCAGCGGCGGCCAGCAGCCGGAGCCGCAGCAACCCCACTCTGCTCCAGAGCTGCTGGCGCCCGTGTTCGCACGTCGATGTCACAGTGGCAGTAGCAGCGTCGGTGGCGGCGGCGCCGCCGCCGCCGCCGCTTCGGATGGATCCACCGCCGGTACCGCCTGTCGTGGCGTAGTGCCGCCGGTGGCGCCTCCGGCGTCGGAGTTGGCGGCGTGGCGAGACCTGGGGCCGCTGCCAGCCTGGGTGGCGGAGGACTCGGCGGCGGCGGCGGGCGGCGGCGCCGCCGCGCCCTCGCCCGGCGTTGTGACGCTGAACGAGCTGTTTGAGCCAGTGGTGGGAGGCATGCGGACGCAGGCAGCGCAGGCGGCGGCGGCGGCGGTGCCGCTGGCCGCAGGAGCAGCAGCCGCCGCCGGTGGTGGTGTTGGCCCTGGGGTGGGTGGCCAGGGGACTGTAGAAGCAGCAGCCGCCTATGAGGCAAAGGTGCGATGGCTCCGGCGTATGGATGGAGGGGCTGGAAACGGCAGGGCGAACGGGAAACAGGAATGGGTTCAAGGGAAATGCCTCGTTGCCCATATACCACACAGCTGCGGTGCGACAATCCACCGACACATGAACGCCTGCCGCCCCTTTCCTACGCAACCAACAACACGCACGCAACCCTGTTATAAACACACACAGACCGCCGAGCTGGCCTCCGCCCGCCGCACCGCCATGCGCAGCCGCTTCCTCGCGCTCGACTCCCCGGACGTCATCCAGGCGCGCCGCCGCGCCGCCCTGGCCGGTGCGGCAGGCCTGCCGCCGCCGCGTGTACGGCCGCTGTCCATCCGGCTGTACGGCATGCTGGTGACTGTGCCGTACGACGAGGCCATCATGCGGGTGGTGGAGACCATGCAGCTGTGGCGGCGCGGCGTGGCCACGGTGGGTGGGTGGGGTGTGTGTGTGTGTGGGT
>NC_057020.1:6941348-6943848 GCF_000002595.2 Chlamydomonas reinhardtii
GTGATCACAACACACACATACACACACACACACACACACACACACACACACACACACACACACACACACACACACACACACACACACACACACACACACACTCACTTACCCACACATACACACACACACACACACACACACACACACACACACATTTCCACAAGATTTACGCACGCACCTCTGTCGCACCGCCAACCCGCCCGCCCCCAGGTCATCGCGGCACGTGTGGCCGCCATGCGAGCCGCCGGCCGCGGCCCCACGCCGCCGCCACGGGACGCCGCCGCAGGCGCAGCGGCCTCCCCCGCTCCCGCACCTCCACCCCCACCTCCGCCCCCGCCACCTCCGCCTCCGCCTCCTGAGCCTCAGCCCGCCGTTCTTGAGCTGCTGTTTGACGCCCGCCGCGTGACCGCCGCCATGGAGGCGCACCCGCTGGAGGCCTGGCTGGGGCTGCACGCGCCGGCGCTGAGGGTGCGGGCGGGTGTGCGGGCGTGGGCGGGCATGTGCGCGCGTGTGCGTGCGTGTTTGTTGTGCTTGGCGGAGACAGGGAGAGAGTGCTGCTCAAGGTTCAGGTGACGGGCCTGCGCCACCTGAGCTGCCTGCCCTCCTCCCACCAGTCATACTCGTGACCCTCACGAAGGGCCCTCACCCGCCCTCACCCGCCCTCACTGCCCCCGCCCCGGAGACCAGGCGGCGGCCCTGCGCCGGCACCTGGCGGAGCGGGCGGCGGCGCTGCCCCCCGGCTTCGACCCCCGGCCCGGCCAGACCACCGCCCGCACCCGCGACCCCGCACACCCGCACACACAAGCCGCGGCGGTGGCCGGTGCCGCGCCGGCTGCTGCTGCGGGTGCTGGAGCGGCGATGACGGCGATGGCGGCGATGGCGGCGGCGGCGGCGGCGGCGGCCCCGACGGCCGTCACGGACAGCGCGCAGCTGCACACGACGTGGCGGAAGGTGCGGACATGGGAGGGGCACGGGAATGCTTGCAACTGAGTCGGCGGCGTTGCAAGTCACTGCCCTAACTATCAAAAAAGATGGGCGGCTGGTGTGCACACAGGCGCACGATGTACCGCACACCCCCTACGCCCCAACTCAACAATGCATGCACTTCCCGCTGATCTCGCTGCCTTTGCCGCCCTCGGTGTACCTCCCCCCCCCACACACACTACTATGCTACTGTACCTGGCTACGCCTTCACTTCCTCAATAATCATGAATGTAACCCCCCCCCCCCCCACACACACACACACACACACACACACACAACACCTGCCCGCCCAGGCCGCCGTGGAAGCTGCTGCCGACTACGTGCGGGCCGCCCGCGGCATTGCGGCGGCGGCGGCAGACGCCAGCGCCGCCGCGCCGCACGGCCGCCTGCCGCACGCCGCGGCGGCGGGCGCCGGCGGCAGGGGCGGCGCGGCGGAGCGGGCGGGCACTGAGCCGGGCCTGATTGCGCCCTGGGCGGCGCGGCGGCGGCAGCTGGGGGGATTGCCGGGCGGGGCGCTGCTGCACCTGACGGCGCCAGAGGTGCAGGTGCGCCTGGTGGGGGCATGTGTCGCATGACGGCTTGAGACTTGATACACTGGCCCTCGTGGGGACAGCCTAAGCGGGCCCGGTCCATCTTATGACTGGGTGACACACACAACACACGCACACACATACACACACTAACGCACACATACCCGTACACCAACGCACGCAAATACACACACGCAGGTGGCGCTGATGCTGGCGCCCCCCGCCAGCCCCTGGGGCTCCGCGGTGAGCTGGGGAGCAGGAGGGCGACTAGCGCGCGGCATCCAGGGCTGCGGGGTTGAAGGGTCGTGGGGTCCTGGGGAGTGGGAGACGGAACAGGTGCGCCCCCAGTCAGTCTCTCCGCACCACTCCTGTCACCTTATCTATTCCTCGGCCAACCTCTCACACCAGCCGCTGACGCGCGCACACACACACCCACCTGCCCGCCAATCCCCCCCCACCCCCGCATACCGCATGTAGGTGGGCATGGAGGCCGTGTACCGGCTGGACGGCCCCGCGTTGGCGGCGGCACACGGCGGCGGCGGCGGCGGAGGAGGAGGAGGAGGAGGAGGAGGAGGAGGAGGAGGAGGAGGAGGAGGAGGAGGAGGTGGCACGGACTCGCACATAGAGGCGTCGGCCGGCGCTGGTGCTGGAAGTACTGCTGCTAGTAGCAGTGCTGGTGGCGGTGGCGGTGGCGGTGGTGAGCGGCCGCTGTGGTTCCGGGTGCTGCCCGCCAGCCTGGACTGCTGGGCGCGACAGCTGGAGGTGAGGGGGTGGTGGAGGTGGAGGAGGTGTAGGTGAGGGGGTGGGGGAGGCGAGGGGGAGGTGGAGGTGAGGGGGAGGTGGAGGTGAGGGGGCGGGGGAGGTGGAGGTGAGGGGGCGGGGGAGGTGGGGATGGGGCGCGGTGGAGGTGGAGGTGGAGGTGGACGTGGAGTGGGGCCAGCAGGATTTGACTCATGGCGCGTGGTGTGGCTGCGGTGGTTCACGTG
>NC_057020.1:6946348-6981565 GCF_000002595.2 Chlamydomonas reinhardtii
GCTGGCGCTCACGGCGCACGTGCGCACCCGCCGCATCGCGCCCGGCGCCCCCTACGTGTTCGAGTGGCGGCGGCGCCAGCCGCCGGAGGACGAGATCGAGGTGGGAGGGCGGGACAGGGGCCTGGGGGGGGGGCGGGCGCCGGCCGCCGAGGCAGCGGCAGCAGGCGGGCGGTGCGCCTTCAGCCACACACCCTTCACACATCAAGGAGCATCGTTCCTAAACTTTTGCCCAACCTTTCAATTACACTTCCGTATTATTATCGACGTCGACGGCTGCCCCCTTCTGCCCTCTTCACTTGCCCCAGACGCCGCTCAACGTGGGCCGCCTCATGTCCACCACCCGCTGGACCGCCGAGTTGGATGTCTCAGCCGGCCCCGACCCCGCCGCCAGGCCACACGCCCAGCCGCCACAGGCGCCGCCGCACACCCCGCCCCTGCCCGCGGCGCGGTCAGCAGCACAGGGTGTACACAGCGTGGCGGCGGCGGCGGCGCTGCCGCCGTCGTCGTACGCGGCCCTGGGACAGGACCTGGCGGCGGCGGAGGACGGCGAGGAGGGCGGCGTGGCGGATGGCGGGCTGGCGGGTAGCCGGCCGCAGATGAGGCTGTACTGGGGCGAGATGCAGGTGGGGGCGGGGGCGGGGGGGCGGGGGGGGGCTGCAAAGATGGTTGGAAACGCGGTACGGGATGCATTGAAAACTGGGGTGGGGGTGTTAGTTCCCAGCCCAAACTAAATCGGGGGTGTGGCGGGAATGGTGGGCTGTGTGGGCGCGGGGCTGCGGGGAATCCGGCGTCACACTGTGCTCGTGCCACTGTTGCGTTTATGCCGTATGGCAATGACGCAAGAGGTTGCTTCAACTTCTTGCTCTATATTTCATTCTGCCGTTGGCATTGCAACCCCTGCTGAGGGGCCTTTGCACCTATGCCGTTCCCGTTTACACACTGAACACATCGAGCATACGCACAAGCGTGTTCTGAACCTTTCGCCTTGTACTCTCACGCATGCGCAGGCGTACGCGCTGCGCGCGGCTGTGGCGGAGCTGGGCGGCGGCGCGCCCATCACCACGCGGCGCGCAGGCGGCCGCACGCCCTTCTACGCCACCCGGCAGGTGCCGCTGCCCAGGCCGCCGCCACCGGGCGGCCCCGGCTCGGGCGGCCTGGCGGGTGCGGAGCTGCGGCTGTCCCTGGAGGGGGTGGACCTGGCACATGATGCACAGGTGGGGCGGCGCGGGTGGACGTGTTGCAAAAGCCCAACTTTGCAGAGACCCAGAACCCGTCATCAAACCCGCCCTGAAACCGCCATCAACACCCGGCATACCCACCCACTTGCGCTCACCCGCACACACTCACACCCCATACTCACACTCGCTCTCCCTCCCCAGGACGCGGCGGACCCTTGTGACGGCCTGACGTGCCGCCTGGCGGGGCTGTACCTGGGGGCAGAGCTCAGGAGGCCGCAGGTGGGGGAACGTGTGTGTGTGTGTATGAGAGCGTGTTTAAATCGTTGCCAGTATGCAGGAGGGAGGTCGGGAAAGGCGTGTCCGTACGGGCGCTGTGTGTGTTTGTAGGGGTGTGTGTACAGGGGGTGCACACCATGGTGCGGTGCCGCAGTTCTGCCGTGCCGTCGTGCCCACGGGTGATCGTGCCCGTCCCCTTGCCTGCGTCCCACATCTGTGTGTCTTGCTCCCGCACTCGACTCCTGCACCCCACCCGAGCACTAAAACCGAGCACTGAAAACTCCGCCTTGCGCCGACGCCTCTTCCCATCCCCCCTTCCAAACATCCTTGCACCCCCCCCCCCTGGCAGCCGCTGGCCCCGCTGGTCATGTCGGGTCTGTACCTGGGCTGTGCGGCCGCCGACGTATTCGCCAGGCCGCCGCCGCCGCCGCCGCCGCCCAGCCACAACAGCCAGACCGGCCAACGCCAGATGGGCGGCGGCGGTCGCAGCCAGGTGCCACAAAGGCAGCAGCAGCAGCAGCAGCAGCCGCAGCAGCAGCCGCAACAGCAGCAGCAGCAGTAAGTCATCGCGTGTAACTTATTGCATGCGCGCTGCATCAAAGTATAATGCAAGTCCCCGTGCTCTGTCTCCCTGATGCACACCTCCAAACGAAATGCTTGTTCCTTGCATCCTGTGTGATCCTTGATACTGACTGGACTACGGTGTGCGCGTTACTTTTTGCACACTCAGAGCTTATCAGCAGCAGCAGCAGACGGCGCTGTCGCTGCCGCTGTTCCCGCCGGACGCGGTGGCGGGCGCGTGTGCGGTGCCGGCGTTCGGGCGCGGGCGGCTGCTGGCGGTGCGCGGCGTGTGGCTGACGCGGGTGAGCGGGTGTGTGTGTGTGTGTGTGTGTGTGTGTGTGTGTGTGTGTGTGTGTGTGTGTGTGTGTGTGTGTGTGTGTGTGTGTGTGTGTGTGTGTGTGTGTGTGGAGCGATATGCTATGCGGCCGGTCAGGAGCTTTGGCTCAGTAGGGCGCACGCCGTACGGTACGCAAGGCCGGACTCGTCATCTGACCTACCCCTACGGCACGCTCCCGCTGCCCTGCCTGCCACCGGGGGGCCTTTCAGATCTTGAAGCGACAAACCTCTCCCGGCTCCCCACTCCCTCGTTGTGACCCTCAGGGCGGCCGGGCACCGCGCACCCGCGCCCGCGGCGGCAGTGCCGGCAGCGGCACCCCCGCCGCTGCTGGCTCCGCCGCTGCGGCCCCCGTGGGGCGACACCTCCGTGTGCTCGTGGAGTCCGTGCGGGTGCGTGCGTCGGGGGAGCGTGGCACCGTGTGCGTGTGTTTGGGGTTGGGGAGCCTGGACGTAAGAGGAAGAGTGGGGTGAAGAGCGCGTGTTGTCAGAGCCGGTGGGGGCGGCGCGTGAGGGCAGCGCGCAGGTCATGAGCATGTGCTGTGGGCGGTGCGGGTGGGTGGCCCGCGGCCCCTGCCCCCTGGCAGGTCGTGGGCATGCGGCGCCGCAGCGCTGGCCTGCGTACGGGGTGCGGTGCGGGTGGGCGGGTGGGCGGGCGGGTGCAGCATGAGGAGCCTTCAAGAGGCCGGTTGAGGTCCCCCGTGCTGACTCATCCCGTGCTGTGCCTGTACTGCTGTGTGCCGGTACGGCTGCGGCGGGTGCTGCAGGTGCTGCTGGTGCCGTACAACCGCAACGTGGCCTTCTCGGCCGCAGTACACACCGTGCAGGTGAGTGACTCATGCCGTAGCCTGTACGGGGGCCGCGTACGGCGTGTGTGCAGTGGAGTGATGCAATGCGATCGCTGTTCAGCTTCACAGGTCAGGTGCGGAATTGACATAATTGACACATGCAAGGCTGCAACGTCAGGCTCTGCCGGCCTGATGTGTTTGGGCCGTCCCTGACAAGTGACAGCATTCAGGCCCGGTGCCGTTTCCATCTTCCCCGGCCTTCCTCACCACCTCTTCCTGTCGCTCCATCACGTGCCCACCATACACTCCGCAGATGCTGCTAGCTCGCCTGCCGCCGCCCATGCCGCACCGGCCGCCTCAAGACAGCTGCGCACTGGTGCACTGCCACTGTGCCGACGTCGCCGCAGCCGCCGCCGCAGCCGCCGCAGCCGCAGCCCACGCGCAACCCGGCGCCGCCGCGGCGGCGGCTGCAACGCCCTCTGCGGCGGCGGCCCGCGCCCGCGGCCCCCACCTCACCGCCGCATCGCTGCCGCCCTCACACACGAACAGTAGTGTGTTTGGCGCCACGGAGGATGCCAGTCTCCATGGCGGCCCGACACCCTCAGTCTCTGCGACTGGCACCTCGGCCTTTGCTGCTGCGGCAGCGGCTGGCGCTGCTGCTGCTGCGGCGGCTGGTACTGCTGCGAGTGCGGCTGAGGAGGTGTTTTGGGAGGTGGCTGTGAAAACCGTGCAGGTAGGAGCTGGGGGCGGCTGCAGGCGCCGGTGGCCGCAAATAGTAACGTGGTTGGCATTCCCCACTCGCCCTCTGCCTCCACCGCTGCCGTAGGTGTGCCACGTCACGCGGCGCGCCGCATTGCCCTCCGTGGCCGCCGCCGACGCCGCCGCCGCCGCTGCGCCCGGCGGCGCCGCAGCGGGCGCAGTCGCTGCGCCGCCAGCCTCCAGCGGCCCGCGGCCCGGCGCTGTCCCGGCGGCGGGGGCGGGTGGGCTGCCGGCTGCGGCGGTGGCGGCGGCGGCGGCCAGGGCGGCGGCGGCGGGTGTGGCTGCGGCGCCACTCGCGTCCGATCCACCCGATGCAGTGCTGCAGGTGTGCGTGCGCGTATGCGCGTGCGTGTGCGTGTGTTCATGCGGAAAGGGGCACAGACGTAAGCACGCGCGGCGCAATCGCACTTACACAACACGCATGCGTGCCAGCATCCATCCCTGCAACACGCCCGTACAGCCGCCCAGCGCACCGCTCAGCCCACCACCGCACCACCCCGCCACACTGCCGCGCCCACACTTCCCACCCCGCTACACTGCCGTGCCCACCATCGCGCCGCCCCGTCACACTGCCGTGCCCACACCACTGCACACCCCACTTACGTGGCCCTTCAGGCGCTGGTGGTGGTTCGCGGCGCGGCGGCGCTGGCCCGGCGGAGCCCCACGGGTCGGTCGCACGTGGGCGGTGCCGTGGAGACGGTCAAGGTGTGTGGATGGGTTGGGGGACGGGGGGAGGGTGGTTTGGAGTGGACCCGCAAGATGGAGCTGAGCGGGTAGTGAAACGCGAATGTTGCTGCTGCCTTGCCGGCAATCCTGTACCTCTCGCTGCATAATACGCCCTCTGTGCTTCTTCCCCCCTCAAACAAATGGTGTCCGCCACGCACCGCCCGCAGCTGTTCTCGATGGAGCACGCCGTGTCGGGCCGCGACGGCCGCCCGCGAGTGCTGTGGGCGCGGCACAGCCCCAGGCCCCAGGGTGCGTGGCGGAGTCCGCGTGTGTGTGTGTGTGTGTGTGTGTGTGTGTGTGTGTGTGTGTGTGTGTGTGTGTGTGTGTGTGTGTGTGTGTGTGTGTGTGTGTGTGTGTGTGTGTGTGTGTGTGTACGTGTGTGTGTGTACGTGTGTGTGTGTGTGTGTGTGTGCATGCGGCAGGATTTGTCCTCTCCACTCTGGGGGATGGGAACACAGTCGGTGGGGCCGCATGCGCAGGTCCGCGCTGGCGGTCATGGGGTGCGTGGGCAGCAGCATGCATCCTGAGTCCTGGCCCTCATCCTGGCATCCCCCATTGCTGCCCCTGCCCCGCGCTGACGCTCCAGAGACGGAGGCCCCAGATCTGCGCCCCAGCACCGCCGCAGCCGCCATGGAGGCAGCCGCCGCCGCCGCCACCGCCACCGCCACCGCCACCTCCTCAACCGCAGGAGCCACAAGCGGCAGCGCCACACCGGCAGTAGCAGGAGGAGGAGGAGCAGCAGCAGCAGCAGTAGCAGCCTCGCCCGCCGCCACCGGGCCGCGCGCCTCGCCGCACCAGCATCAGCACGTGGTGCGAATGCGGGAGATGGTCCGTGTCACAAACCCACACGCCGACTTCTCCCGCCCGCCGCCCCCGCCGCCCCCGCCTCCCCCGCTGTACGACGGCACTGACGCCGCCGACGCCACTGGCGACGAGGGGGGTGCGGGTGGGGCTGAGGGCGGGGCGGGGCCAGTGGCGGACGTCCCTCTGGCGCACGGCATGGCTGTGGCGGTGTGTGTGCCGGGGGTGTACGGCCAGGCGGACCGCGAGCAGCTGCAGCTGCTGGCGGACGGGCTGGCGCTGGCCATGGCGGCACCGCTGCCGCCGCTGCGGGTACGAGCCAGTGAGGGCGGGGGCACGGGGGGTGGGGCGGGCGTACCACCTACGTGGCAGACGGAAGCAAGGTCGTTGTAGGGCTCACAGCACAGATAGTGGCGCTCACAGCACAGGTAGCGGCGCTCACAGGCGGTAGGGTGCGGCTCGCCGCCGCCGCCGCCTGGATCTGGACACACGGGGCAGCCGCACGTGTCCAGTAGTTGCATGCCGGGGACCCCACCCGCCTGCGCCTGCGCCTACACCTGCGCATACCGTGCCTTCCCCTCCTGCCCCCTTGCTTGCACTGCATTTCTGGGTTGGGCGACGATTCCTTGACTCGTGGGACCTATTGGGCACGTAACCCCTCCTGCCCCCCCCCCTACCTGGCTACGACTTCACTTCGTAAACTTAATGCATGTAACCCCCTCCCCGCAGGTGCTGACGGGCGGTGTGGGTGTGCGGCTGCCGGCGCCCGACTACTTCGATGACGTGGCGGAGGGCGAGCTGCGGGGGCAGCTGGCGGCGCTCAGGTGCGGGCGCGTGTGTGTGTGTGTGTGTGTGTGTGTGTGTGTGTGTGTGTGTGTGTGTGTGTGTGTGTGTGTGTGTGTGTGTTTTGACCGTGTTGAAAAGGCAAGGAAAGCCCGCCATACGACGGCGCCGGAGTTACTTTGACTGCGTGTGTCAGTGTGTGGGTGTGTGGGTGTGGGTGTGTGTGGGCGTGCGCGTGCGCGTGTGTGGCTGTGTGTGTTGTTTGGGGCTGTGCGATTGTGTGTGTGCGGCTGTGCGCTACGCATGTGCGTCAGATGCCCTGCTGCTGGTGCTGCTGGTGCCGGCGGTGTGGCCGCAGGAATGAGCTGGCGGCGGCGGAGGCGCAGGTGGCTGTGCGCTACGTGGGCCGCGGGGCGGCGGCGGGCGAGAACATCATGTGGGTGGGTGGGTGGGTGGGTGGGTGGGTGGGTGGGTGGGTGGGTGGGTGTGGTGCTGTGTGTGGGGGTGGGGGTGGAGGTGGCGGTCCGTGTGCGGCTGTGGGGCGGGGAGGCAGTTGGTGGAACCCGCTGACGGGGATGGCTGGGAAGGGGCGGAGGCGGGTGCGGGCATGTCAGTGGGACCCAACTCTGCAGCATTTCGTATACTACGTGTGTGTGTGTCGTGCGGCGTGCACAGGTGGGCGCTGCGGGCGGCGCAGCACGAGCAGGCGGCCGCGGCGGCGCTGTCACGGGGCCGCCAGCACTACCTGTACGGCCACGGCCACGGGTGCGGGTGCGGGTACGGCAGGATGGGGCAGCCGCACGGCGGTGGCGCTGCTGCCGCCACGGCGGCGCTGGCGGCTGCGGAGGAGCTGGCGGCGCTGGCGGCTCTGGCGAGCTGGGCGGGCGTGGAGGTGAGCCCGGCTCCTGTACACGCACCAACACGCCACGCCCTGGCAGGCCCCTGCACCCCCTGTAGTGCATCCTGTACCGCTTTTCCAAACATCCTTGCAACCCCCTACACGCCCCTGCACGCCCCTGCACGCCCCTACACGCCCCTACACGCCCCTACACGTGCCCGCAGCCTCTCATGCGTTGCCTCCAGCCGTGTGCGGCCGGGACGTGCTGCCGTGTGCTGCAGCCGCTTCACAGCCGTGCCGCGCTGCAGTGGGCCACCCCCGCCCAGCCCCGAACACCCCGGCACAGGGCGCCCTGCATTGCACACACACACACACACACACACATTGGGCACAAACACACACATACACACACGCGCGCGCGTGCGCGCACACACATTGGGCACATGCACACTGACGCTCGCCCTACTTCCCGGTCAACACCCCAGGCGGAGCGGCTGGCTGGGTGTCTGGAGGCCCCCGCGGCGGCGCTGTTGGAGCTGGGCGCGGCGGCGGACGGGCTGCGGGCGGCGGCGCTGCGGCGGCGGCCCGCCGGCCTGAGCCTGCGGCTGCTGCTGGGGCCGCTGCTGTACCGCGCAGTGGACGAGCGGGGGCGGCCCTTCGCCGAGGTGAGCGCGTGCGGCGGGGGGTGTGTGTGGGCGCGCGGGCAACCATGAATGGTACCTCCTCCCCTCCCCGTCATCTCCCCACTCTTCCCACCTCCCATCACCCTCCCACCTCCCCTCCCACCTCCCACCTCCCTCCGACCTACCCCCAGCTGTCCCTGGCCTCGCTGTCGCTGCTGCACTCGCTGGATCGCGACTTCCGCGGCGCCAGCGCTCTGGACCTGCGGGCGCGGCTGGAGGACGGCGTGGTGCTGAGGCACCTGCTGGCACCACACGCACACACACGCGGAGGCGGAGGCAAGAGCATGGGTGGCGGCGGCGGTGGTGGCGGTGGTCTCGGGGTGGATGTCTCGGCGGCGGCGGGTCAGCAGCAGCAGGTGGGTGCGCCGATGTCGGCGCGGACCAGTGTGGACGGCGGCGACGGCGTGGGCGGGGCGATGCTGGACGCGGCGGCGGAGCTCAAGTCCCGCGTGGCGGCGGTGGCGGAGGCGGGCCGAGACCGCGCGAGGGAGGTGGTGGCGGCGCAGGTGGCGGCGGCGCGCAAGGGCAGGATGCTGAGGGCACTGCGGCGCACCTTCGGATGCAGTGGCGGCGGCGGCGGCGGCGACCCAGCGATGTCGTACGGCCGGGCGACGGCTGCCGCCGCCGACGAGGACGCCGAGGTGGCGGCGGCGCAGTTACGCGGCGGCGGCAGCGGCCGCCTCGGCGGCGCCTCCTCTGGGCGGTCCACCGCCTCTGCATTCATGCCGCGCGCTCCAGCCTCCGCCGCCGCCGCTGAGGCCTATGGTGCCGACGCCGGTGCGGCGGCGGCGGCGGCGACACCCCACGCCTTGCATGCCGCCGTCGGCGTGTGGACGCTGGACGAGCTCGTGGCGGCGGCAACCGCCGCTCCAACCGACAACGACGTCGGCGCCGCCGCCGCCGCCGCCGCCGCCGCCGGCAACGGTGACAGCAGCACCGGCAGTATCCTGGGTGTGTGGCGGGAGACGGCGCTGGCCCTGGCCATTGAGCGCGAGGAGCGGGCACGGAGCCACGCAGCGGCAGCCGCGGGTGCGGGTGCGGGTGCGGGTGCGGGCGTGGCAGGCGCCGACGCCAGCGCCGCGGCGGCGAGCCCGCTGGCGCCTCAGTGGGCGGAGGCGGAGAGCCGTGTGGCTGTGGCCCTGGAGCGGGTGCAGAGGGCCCAGGCGGTCTGGTTCAGCCAGCCGGACCACCCGGCCGTTACGCCGCTGCCGGCGGCGGCGGCGGCGGCGGCGGCGGCGGCGGCGGCGGCAGCCGCTGAGGCGACGCCAGCGGCGGCAGTGCCGGCGGTGGGGGCGGGCTTCCTGCTGGGCGGCGTCGGCGGCAGCGCCGGCGCTGCGTCGCTGCTGGGGTCTCCGTCCGGCCGGCCGCCGCCGCACTGGGTGGGCACACTCCGTCGCGGACACTCCCTGGAGCCAGCCGCCGCCTTCACTGCCTCCGCCGCCGCACTGCCGCACCCCACCCCCGTCTCCGCCAGCGGCGCCGCACTGCCGCCGCTGCCGCGGCCGCCCGCGCCGCCGCCGCCTGCGGCGGTGGCTGCGGTGCTGGAGGCGGGCGCGGACCCGGGGCTGCTGCTGAGTGTGTTGATCGCGCACGGCGGGCTGCAGCAGCAAGCCAAGGTGGTCGACAAGGTCAAGGTGCGTGCGGGTGTGTGTCTGTGTGTGTGTGTGTGTGTACGTGTGTGTGTGTGTGTGTGTGTGTGTGTGTGTGCGTGTGTGTGTGTGTGTGTGTGTGTGTCTGTGTGTGTGTGTACGTGTGTGTGTGTGTGTGTGTGTGTGTGTGTGTGTGTGTGTGTGTGTGTGTGCTTGGTTCGTTCCTGCATCGGGACACCTGCAGAGGCCTGGCTCTTGCCCCTCGCACCCTGCCCTCCCTGGGACCCTGACGCCGCGCGTGTACGTGCCCTCTGTAGCGCGCACCTGTGTGCTTTCTGCAGAAGCACACACTCTCTCTCACACACACACACACACACACACACACACACACACGAACACACACACACACACACACACACGAACACACACACACACACACGAACACACAAACACACAAACAGACACACACGCTCCCAACACCTCTCACACACACGCCCTCCCGCCCCCAGGTGACGCTGCACCCGCTCACCATCGACCTGGACGACGCCACCGCCAAGAAGCTGGCGGTGGGTGCCGTGTGCAGCGTGCGTGTGTGTTCACACCGTGTGTGTGTGGGGGGGGGGGCGTGTGTGTGTGGGGTTGTAAATACCAGCCCAAACTAAACCACAACCAACGAAAACGAGCGGAGCACAGGCAGAGGCGTTAGTTGTAAGCGATAATGGGGGGGGTGGCGTGTGTGTGGGTGTGAGGGCCCGGTCTCTTCCCACCGCGACTTGCCCATTCTCATCTTATCGCACACATTCCCACCTCACCCGGCCCCGACGCTGTGTCTGCGTCCTACTCCTCCTGCAGGCCTACGCGCGGCTATCCCTGCCGCCCAGCGCGCCCGCAGTCGCCGCCGCCAACGCCGCCGCCTTCGCCGCGCTCGCGGCGGCGGGCTGGCGCGGCGCGGTGCAGGTGCCGCCGCCGCTGCTACAGCCGCAGCCGCCGCAGCCGGCGGCGCAGCAGCAGCCGCAGGCCCCAGCAGGCATTTCGGGGCGCCGCCGCGGGGGAAGGTGAGGCGGGCGCACACACACACACACACACACACACACGGGGGCTTTCGTTTCGTTTTTTCAAAACACAAACACACACACATACACACACATACACATACACACACGGGGTATCGGGATGTCGCAGCGCCGCAGGGCTGTGTTGCTTGCGGGTGAGCGGTGAGCGGGACAGCGGTGCTGCACGGGCGCACTGGCGCACGTGGCGATCGCGGGAGCACCCTCCCTCTGCCCGCCCGCCTGTACGACAAAACCCGCCTCTGCACGTGTTTCGCGCTCTCCCCCACCACCATTGCAGCCCCCGGCCCGCCCTCCTCCTGGCTCGCCTCCATCTTCACCTCCGCCCGCAACAAGATGCACCCCCACCACCACCACCACCCGCCGCCGCCAGCCGTGCCGGCGCCTCCTCCTCCTCCCCCTCCACCGCCTCCGCCTCCTCCCCTACCCGCCATGGACGGAGCCTACGCCCGCTGCGGACAGGACCTCATGCGCACCGCCCCCGACGGCCGGCCCCTGACGCTGATAGACGTCGGCGGCTGGCTGCTGCCGCACCCCGTGGGCCGGCCGCCCGAGGGCACCGCGGCTGTGTCCACACCCGCCGGCGCTGCCGCGGGCGGTGCCGGTGCGGGCGTGGGTGCGGCCGGCACCGGCACCGGCACTGGGTTGTTCGGTGCGGTGGCGGCGGCACCGGCGGCGGGTGGCGGCGGCGCTGCCAGCGCGGGTGGTGACGCCGGTGCGGGAGCTGGTGCGGGTGACGGCGCCAACAGCAGCGGGGGCGGAGGCGCTGGGCGCACCACGCTGTATAAATACGTGCGCTTTGAACGGTGAGAGCGGGGTTGCTTGATGCGGCCCCAAACAGGCCGCACCTTCCTGCGAGGAGCTGCATATAGCATATGTACTGTGCGCACGCCGCCCCCTCTCCCCGCATCGCTCTCCACCACAGCTCTCCGCCCCACCCCTTCTACTTCGCTACAAGGCTCTGTACCAATCTTGGCAACCCCTTACCCACCTCACCTCCCCCATACGTATTATCGCTTGCAACTAACGCCTCTGCCTGTACTCCGCTCGTTCTAGTTGGTTGTGTTTCAATTTGGGCTGGCATCCACAACCTCCCCCTCCCCCCGCCTGCAGCCTGCACGCCCGGCTGACCTACACCTCGCCGCGTGTGTGGATCACGGGGTGGGAGGTGGTGCTGGACGGCGACACACAGCGCGGCGTCAGCAGCGTGGGCGACATCGTGAAGCGGTGGGTGCGCGCAGGGGCCGGCGGTGGGCGGTGGGCTGCGGGCTGTGGGCCGGCGGGGCTGTGGGCTGTGGGCTGTGGGCTGTTGGGAGGTGGCTGAGAGTCCTAAGACGTGCTTGGACGTGTTGCTTCAGAGGGGGGGGCTCACGGCCCGCACAGGCGCCGCCCTGACTCATGGAGTCACGGGCGAACACCTCGCTACGCCGCGCCGCCAGCTGCGCTGCCTTGCACTTGACACCCACTGCCTTAAATTCCTCTTCTTCCCCATGCTATCCCTGTGCTTGCAGCTACTCCTACCGCACCAAGCTCAGTGTGGGCAAGTACATGCTCAACCTGCAGGCCTCCAAGGTCAAGGTGGGTGAGGCGGAGGTGCAGGCGCGGGCGCGGTGTGGGTCCGCCGCGCGACAGGCAGACATGTGCCTGTATAGCAACAGGGGTGGCGGGCTAGGCGCGTGGAAAGCTCAACTACGAAGGCTGCGTCAGGTGTTGGGTGCCGTTTGGTACTACCGTATTTCCCTGCATCCCCAGCACCTGACTTGATCCCTCGGTTACATGCACGCAACGCCGCCTTTCGCATATCTGCTCCTTCTCCATTTTCATACCTGCTCCTTTCTCCTTTCTAACATCTGCGCTCCTCTGTTGCAAACCCCACAGCGCCTGCGCAACATGCGGCTGCGCAACAACCGCGAGCTCAAGGCCTACGCTGCCGAGATGGGCATCACAGTGGATGAGATGCGGCCCGGAGGCCTGCTGGCCAGGCAGCGCCAGCAGCAGCAGCAGCAGGGCAGCCGCATGCAGGTCGGTGCGGGCGGGGGCCGCGGCCGCGGCAGTGTGCATTTCGAGCGGGAGGTGGCTGCTGTCAGCGGGTCGGGCGTGCCGGCGTCTGCCGCGGCCGCGGTCTCTGTGGGGGCGGCTGCTGGTGAGGAGGAGGACGAGGAGGAGGACGACGACTGGGGTGATGGGTGGGAGCTGCCAGGCGAGAGTGACGTGTATGTGTATGCGCCCGGCGGAGCTGGAGGTGGAGCGGGAGGGGACCGCAGCGGTCAGGCGCTGGCGCGTGGGGGTGGCACGGGCGGCAGTGGGGCACTGTCGCCAGCGCACCAGCCAGCGGGCAGTGGTGGTGGCGGCAGTGGTGCAGCCGGTGCGGGTGCCTCGGGCTCGGTGGCGGGCGGTGCGCTGCCGCCAGCGCCGCCCATGCCGCGCGCGACGCCCGGGCAAGGTTTGGGCAGAGGTCGCGTGGCGGCGGCCTGAGGCAGTCGGGTGTGTAGGCGGCTGCGGCGTACCCAGTTGTGGAACAGTTTTGAGCACGGTAGTAGGGGTGCTGGATGAGTCAGGCTGCGTGCGCACTGTCAGAACACAGCGGCACCGGGGGTAGCTGAGCTTTTGATAGCAGAGGCTGCAGACAACTTATCATGGACATACTAACGATGTGAGGTGGCATGTGAGGTGCGGCGTGCGGAATGTGCTTGACACAACAGGGTTGCTGACACCGTGAAGCCCCGGAAGTGCGGTGGCGCGTGGGATGGGATGCGGCGCAGACGGGCCGGGTCGCCGCGTGATGCGGGGGGGGGGGGCCTGCGCATCCGACGCTGCAGTCAGCGCGCGTGTGCATGGGTATTGCAGGGGGAGATGCACGCACCGGGCCCATCGGGCAGTCGCAGCAGCGGCAGTGGAGGCAGTGCGCTGTTGGGAGGTCACCGAATGCGAGCACGCTGTGTGTGTGTGTGTGTGTGTGTGTATATGATGTAAGCGTCCCCGCCGTGCCGCGTCTATCTGCCGCCCCCAGCAGCCCCCTGGAGGCAGGCTGGGGTGTCTGGAATCGTGCTGTGAGCTACACACACTGCTGCAAAGCTCTCGCCTAGAACATGACAGCCCTGCTTCCCGTCTTGTAAGGCTCGGACGGGGGCTTTCGGGTAGAGTTGGAGACGGGCAAGGGAGCCCTGGAGCGAGGGAGAAGCGTCGTGCGTAGCCCAGACATCGTGCGCTGAGGCGAGCCTTTGCAGGCCTGCCGACCTGTCATACTGCACGACCATCATGCCTTGATAGTCCTCTTGGGGCTACGTTGTGTCCAAAGCTGCTGGATAGGGGGCACAAAACGCCAAACGTCGAGGCCATCGCTCCGGGCTAGCTTGCGGCGCAAGCTCTGGGCGCGCAATAGTGCAATACGTGCGCTATAGAGGCGAGCGTGTAGTGGGCCCTGCAGCGGCGCCGTTTGACACCCGGCGGGGGCCGAACTTTGCACAGGCTCCACGCCGCGTGCGCGGGTCGCTGCGCGGCTTTTGCGCGCCGCTGCGTTAGTGGGCTACGCCAGCGCTGGCAATGGGTTCGGCGGTGGATAGGTCCAGTCGTCCTGCCATCGCGCTCCGGAAGCACGCCAAGCTAAGCACCCGATGTGCGCCACATCACAGGCCATGAACAGCTCCAAGTTATGGATGCGGGTTACTAGTGAAGGGACAGCCCGACACGCCGTACCCACGTCGCGAGGGGCCTTGTTATGCAGTGCCCGCCGTGCCGCCCCCTAGCGCACAACGGTGTGCATGTACACGAGCCTCCGGTCAGTGGAGGTCCTTGCGGAGCTCGTCGGCGTGCTGCCTCCAGAGGGGGCGCCCATTCTCCAGAAGCTGGTGAAGGCGGTGAGAGAGGACGTGGAGGAGGCGCAACAGGAGGCGCAGCAGCGCGTGGAGAAGGCGGAGCAGCGCGCGGAGAAGGCGGAGCAGAGAAAGGATGAGGCGGTGGCAGTGATGATCAGGGAGAAAGACGCGAAGATGGTGCTTGTGGACGCGAAGATGGTGCTTGCGGACAAGCTCCACCTGCGGGATAAGTTGCTCTCGCGGGCCATGTACTCCGCGGGCGTCCGGGACGGCCGCAGCTGCCTGGGTACGTCAGCGAGGCCTACCACAGTCGGGAACAGACCAGCCGCCAGCACTGCTGTGATCTTGCTGTTATTGCGCACATTGGCGCTGCATGCACCAATGCACCTGCTGCAACCCGCTCCGGGCCACGCCCACAGAGTACCTGGAGGACCTCATCGGCATCGCCAAGTGGCAGCGCGTCCAGGGCTGGACCAAGGTCCTGGAGCAGCGGCCCGACCTGATCAAGTGCCTGGCCGAGGCGGCGCCGTCCTGGGGCGTGGATGCGAACAACCCCAGCGCGGCAGGTGCGGCCGCGTGTGGGTGGGAGCCTTCTCGTGAGGGGCGTTGCGTCCGTGCCGTGCATCGGTGGTATGCGGGCTGCAGTCATTGATGCTGGGTGCGCCTTGCCGACTGGCCCCCGCCGGCAGGGAAGCTGGCGGGCAAGATCGCGGGCATGTTCAACGTGCTCAGCTGCGGAATCCACCCCTTCATCCCCGGGGTGGGCCTGGTCGTGTACACCGGCGTTCTGGACGCGCCCACGTGCGAGGGCCTGGTGTGCCTGGCGGAGGCGCTCGGAGTGCCGTGCGAGCGGCATCGGGTGAGCGGTGGTCGGCAGCTGTGCGGTGCGTGCGGGCGATGCACGTGGGCGTACGTCAGCCGTAGGGGCCGGGGGGGGCGGCATGTCTACCCACGAGTCGACGCCGTGCCCCCTCCCCCCGCCTACCGACTCGCCCCGCCTGTGTGCTCCCTGCTCTGCCGCTCCTTGCAGTCCCGTTCGCCTTGAGTGGCCGAGCAGCCTTCAGGTGCGCATGGGGAGGCGCGGAGGGGTGTGGGGTGAAGTTGGCTCGTGGGAAAGGTGGGTCGATGAGTGCTGCAGGGGTATCTGTTGTGCTCTCCTCTGATCCAACCCCCTCGTTCGTGCTCTCTTCTCCTCGCAGCACCCGGCGGGTGGAGGCAACGGGGGCATAACCACGAGTGTCCTCTGCGGGGGCGGCATGACTCCGCCGTGGGGGGCAGCTGGGATGGCCGCGACCCCTGACGTCTGTTGCGCGCCATAGTGGCATGCGCTGGGCCGCCTGGTGTGCCCCTTGAGATTATGCAGCTGCCACCGGTGGTTGGGGGTGTGGGCCAGCTGCCGTTGGTGCAGCGCGTACAGGCGCGGCGGGCGGGGTTGACGGTGCGGTGTGTGCTGGGGGCGTGTGACCTGCTCCCGTACGTGCCTCCTTGGACTTGGGTGGTGGTCGCGTGGCTTTCGGCGGGTGCATTTGGATGTGACACCGCTGCGGTTGTTGGTGCATGGGGTTGGCTCGCGGGTGTTGGATAAGCCCCTTGCCCCGGCCTGCCCCCTTTCTGCGCGTCTGTTGGGCGCTATGTCGCACTTGCCGCCATTGTCTTTGGTGGCGCCGCCTGCGCCCGGCGCGTAGATGGCGCATGTGCCCTGATGGGCTCATCCTGGGCTGTGGGGGGGGGGGCACGTGGGATGTGGCTTTTGCGGGTCTGTACGATCTGCCTGGCCTGTTGCGGGTGGGGCTACTGGTTGATGCTCGCGACGGCTTGGACGATCGGGAGACCAGTCGGCACGCTGGGCGCTGTGGGTCGCGGTATGATGAGGCGTTTTTGTACTTGACTACCGTATTGTGTGGCGGCGGGTGCTCTGGTATCGGCGGCTGTGTCTGCCGTCGCGCGTCCGTGGCCCTGCCTCAGTCCGAGAAGCAGGGGACAGGTTTGCAGAGGCAGTCGCCCTCCTGCCGCCTGGTTGGGCGACGGCCGTGGCTGGCGAGGGGGCGGGCTGCCGCTCTGCCGCTGGACGCTGCGGTGCGGTGCAGGTTCATGCTACTGCGGAGGCTGTGACAGAGGTGGTGCGGGGGCTGGCCCCTAACACCGGGCTTACGTTTTGGATGCTGGTATGTTAGACGGACGTTCCTTTGGCGGGGACCCTAGCACGGTTGTGGGGTCTTCAATGGGAGAACCAGCACAAAGAAGCGTTGTGGAGGGTGGTGTGAATGCGTGCTGGGCGTTCCCTCGCCATGCATGCGCAGGAGCTGGCTGCTGGTGTCACCGCTCCTTGCTGTGCGTGCGGTGTTTGTGCGCGGAGTCACGCGGATTCCGACTGCGGGAGGGTTTGCTCGTGTTTGCTGCAGCTTCAGATGACCCTTGTGTGCTTGCACACTCGGGCTGTCCCCTCTGTAACACCGCAATCATCAAGTGGGCAGCGTCCCATTCGCCGGCTCTCCCGGCGGTTGGGGTGCCGAATGGGTCAGTGTCTGGCGTGAGTCAGCTCTGGCAAATTGATTGGCCGCATACTGTAGCGCAGTTGTACAACTATATGAAACGAAAGAAGCTGTTCCCAGCTCTGACTGGGACATTGGCAGAGGCAGCCCTTGCAAAGAAGAACACTCTGGAAAGCAAGAAGCAGTCACAGTTTGCGTGCAACACCGGGTCCAGATGGGCACAGATGGACCGTGCAGCCATGTACGAAGAGGTTGCCAATCAGATGAGCTTGGACCGATGCACAGCCGGTGTTCAGAAACACATGAAACAGAAACACATTGAACGCATTTTGAATGACTCAATTGCTGCAGTTCACAAGGCAGGAAATGGGGAGATGCCCAGCGCGCCTGTATTGGCATCAGAGATTGAACGTACGTATTGCATGTGGTCTGGGTGCTGCGGATCCAGGCTTCTGGCTGGTCGATACTGCCACACAGGCCAAGCGAGTGCGTGTAGCACACACCACCAACACACACACATGCCGCCCCTCCTCAATGGCATTGCAACAATTGTGGCCAGTGCGACCGAAGCACAGGCCTCACAGCGCAGAGCGAGTGTTGCCAGACCCTCCTCAAAAGAGGAGCCCAAGGACCCTACCTCGAGTTGGGTGTGCAGTAGCGGCGGGTAAGGAGGAGCTCACATTGCCGCCAGCAAACAAACGCATGAACCGGCCCATCCTCGAGGCACGCGAGCTCTTCATAGCTAAGGGCAAGGAGATGCCCAGCCGCCAGGCATCTGCTGCATGTGAGGAGCTGTGGTTCCAAAGCAACATGACACATGCGTACAGCCACACTTGCACCCTCATATATATAGCCGGTGATGTGTCATCCTGGCGCCTCTGCAGCACTTGTGCCTGGTACATTCGGGAAGCATAAACTGTCCCGCCGCACTCCAACGCCAACAGCATGGCGTACCCCCAGCCAGTGCTTCCAGGAGCTGACCCCTGTCGAGCGCCGTATGCCTGCAATCCTACTGCATGCTGAACCCGTACGCAGCCTTGGTTGACCTGGCGCAGTCAGGCCACGTGCAGCAACGCGGCAGCATGATGCGAGTGCCTGTGCGGACCACTGAGGCGCTGGCTGCCCTGCCTCGCCCTGTGGACACCAGCCACGCACTCAGACCGTGTACCCCCAGATCAAACAAAAGCTTGAAATCAAAGGCGCAGTGTGCGCGTGGAGGGGCTGGGTCAACGTGCAGCGCGTTGCAGAGTGTGTGGCCTACCTTGTGAACACCCCACTGTACTCAGACATAGCCGCCGACTTGTGGAACCTGAGCAAGATGAGGACACGGCCACGAGAGCATGGCACCGCGCGCACCTCACGGTTATCACGTTTATCAACCGTCTGGTGGTCTGGTACTTGTCGTGGAGCGTGAGTCGGTGGGTGGGTGAGCACATGTGTGCGTCTGTGGGTTCAGCCTGCCCTGGCTGGACAGCCGGGAGCCCGGGACTGCCTCCGCTCTCTGCGTTGTGCTCTTATGGGTCTCCGATCAGGAAGAGGGGTCGTAGTATGTGCCCGATCGAAAAGTCAAATGTGTGTGCGCCCCGACGTGCCACTCGTGTGGGCGCTGCCTGGGTGTGTGGAGCGCGGAGCCCTTGGACGTTGGCGGTGTGTGTGCGGCACGTGGTAGGTGTAGCGGCCGCTTGTCCCATTCGTCACGACGCGGAAGCGTCCCCATTCTACACGCCAGCAACATATGCAGTTGCCGTGCTCAAGAGTGCACAGTAATGAATTGAACATTGCATACCGTATGCAGGCCTTGGCAGGAAGACGCCATGCCCACTCGTCCACCTAAGAATACAACAACAGTACCGCAGATGAGACTGCGCTATTTTTGCTGGACACAAACAAAGCATCACTGCACTAAAGCGCGGCGTCTTTCGCAATGATACCATATGCCTGCTACGGCGCACCACCGCCCCTCCTCACTCGCAAAATGGCGAACGCGCACATGTGTCGTATGCACCCCAGCGCGCCTGGGTCGCTCGAGCCGTCCCCCACACGCCTTACCACGCGCCAAAAGCCCCACAGCACAGGCGCAAGCAGGGCTTTCCTGGGCGCAAGAGCCGCCAGCCCGGCCACCACCACGCCGCCACCAGGCACCAGGCCACACGCCGAGCTCTCACACAGGCCCCCGGGCGGCCTCCCACTGCCCCACCACACCCGACGCCGCTCCCGCTCCCACATTCGCCCCTGGCCCCGCCCCTGCACCCGCGCCCGCACCCACTCCCGCACCACCCAGGACCCCACCGCTCGCGTGCTCCCCGCCACTGGCGGGCGCGGCGTGCTCGCTGCTGTGGCTCGCCCCGGAGGAGGCGCGCCGACCCCCGGGCCGCCAGCCGCCGCCGCCACCTCCGCCGCCACCTCCGCCGCCGCCGCCACCGCCGCCGCCGCCGCCACCGCCGCCGCCACCGCCGCCGCCACCGCCGCCGCCACCGCCGCCGGCCCGCAGTGAGCCCGTCCGCGGGGGCAGCACGGGCAGCACACTCGGACCGGGCGGGGAGGGCGAGAGGGGGGCAGCCGGCGCCGGGGCCGCGGGCAGGAGGGCCGCTGCAACGGCTGCAGGGGCCGCCGCGGCGGCGCCGGTAGGGAGGAGGGGTGGGAGCGTGGCCGGGGCGCGGCCCAGCGGCGGCAACTGGCCGGCTGGGTGCCGCAGTGGCGGCAGCTCAGTAGATCTCCGGTCCATGCTGCCCCTGCTACCACCACCATATCCGTCACCACCACCACCACCACCACCACCACCACCATCACCACCACCACCACCACCACCACCACCACCACCACCACCACCACCACCACCACCACCACCACCACCACCACCACCACCACCACCATATCCGTCACCACCACTACCACCAGCGCTACCGCTGCCATCCCCACTGCCGCCGCGCTGGCTTGGCACCCGCGCCGCCGCGGCAGTAGCACCATGCGGCCCCGCGCCGCTGCCGCCAGCTCCGCGGCTGTAGCTGCCCTGACGCGCGCCCGGCAGCAGCTCCTCCCCATCCCCCCCACCCCCCGCATCCAGCGGCACCCCTGCCGCCTGCTGCTGCTGCTGCTGCGCTTCCTCCTCCCCTTCTCCACCGCCGCCACTGCCGGCGGCTCCCAGCGCTATGCCAGCGGCTAGCAGGCCTTCGTGCTCTGCCGGCAGCGTCCGCTGCGAGTAGGGCGACGCCAGCAGTCCACTGTGGTGGGCGGCGCCACGGCTCACAGGCCCGCTCTCAGTACTGCTCGCCGCCCGCAGGCCTGCCGGCGCGACCCCCGCCCTCAAGCCACCCGCAGCGCCGCCGCCGCCGCCGCCGCTGCCGCTGTCGGGCCCGGTGCCTATGCTGGCGCTCCTCGCGGCCAGCAGCCCTCCGGCCCCTGCGCCCCCTGCACCGGCGCCGGCTGCCAGCGCGCCCCGCGGCGGCCCCGCCGCTGAATGCGACAACTTGGCAGCAGCAGTAGCAGCAGCAGCGGCAGCAGCAGTAGCAGCAGCAGCAGCCGCAGACGCAGCCAGCGGCAGCCGGTGTGGTGCACTGCCTGGGGCGGCAGTGGGGGTCGAGTCCTGGTCCCACAGAAACAGCACATTGCGCTGCTCGCCGGCTGCGCCCTGCTGCCAGGCGGACCCGCCTCCACCTGCCCCTGTCCCTGCCCCTCCACGGCCACCGCCGGCGCCAGCTGCGGCTGCTGCGGGCTGCACTCTGAAGTGTGAGGGACTGCCCAGCAAGCCAAGCCGCCGCCCCAGCGACCGCAGAGCTCCTGCCACGCCGCCGCCGCCGCCGTCTGGTGTTTCCCCAAAGGCGGCCGCCGCGCCGGTTGTGGCAGACCGGGAGCGTGTCACGCCGCTGGGGCCGAGGCCGCCGCCTCCCGCCGCCCCGCCGCGGGGTCCCGGCCGCCCCGCTGACACCGACGTCGCTACTGCCGCATACAGCAGCGATGGGCCGCCGCTGGAGGTGACGGCGCCCGGCCCGCTGACCATAGCCGCACCGGCAGTAGCAGCACCGGCAGAAGCTGCCGCCACAGGATGCACGGCGGCGCGTGAGGGCGAGCGCAGCAGGCTGCTACTGCCGCCCAGCCCATGCGGCTGTGGCTGTAGCTGGCCGGCCGGTCTAGAGGTGAATAGCGAGGAGCCGTTGCCCTCCGACTGCTCCCGCGCCGCCGGCACGCCTGCCACGCCACCCAATTTCCCACCCTCTCCCTCTCCCTCGCCCTCGCCCCCCGCCGCCCGCTCCTTGTCCTTGGCCGCCTCGTCAGCCGCCTGGGGCTTGACTGCGCCCGAGCTGCTCGCGGCCCTGCGTCTGCGGTACAGGAACACGCCCGCGGCCAGTGCCGTGACGCCCACTGCCGCGCCCACCGACGCCCCGATGATAGCTGCCTGGTTGCTGCTGCCACCCGAGTCGCCGCTGCTACTGCCGCCGCTACTGCCACCCGGCGGGCTGCTGCTACTGCCGCCCTCGCTCGCGACCAAGTCCATGCTTGCGAGGGCGCAGCCCACAGTGCCGTTCAGACCCAGCTCCGTCGCACGCGCCGCCGGCAGTCCTGCTATGCCACTGCCGCTGCTATCGACGTTTGGCAGGCCTATGTCGCCATCAAGACTGCCGCTGGCGAGAACGCTGGCGGCGGCGGTGGCGCAGGCGGACTGGTAGGCATCGCGGCCGGACGCACTAAGCGGCAGACGGTAGGTCACCCGCGCCTGCAGGGGCACAGCACGGCACACCGCATACACACACACACACACACGTAAAATGATAAGACACTACCAAGTATCACCGGCATCCAGCACCAGAGGCCCCCAGCCCCACACCGGACATGCCACTAGGCACAGCGCCACACACCGCGACACACACCCTGGCACACACCGCGACACACAACCCGGCACACACCCGTACCCACTCCCTGCCCTGCCCTGCCTTGCCGTGCCCTGCCCTGCCATCTCACGCTGTCCTCTCCTCCCCTCCCCTCACCTCAAGGACCGTGCCCAGCTGCTCAGCCGCCGGCAGGCACAGCACGTCCCGGCCCCCCAGCTGCGCCGCCGCCGCCGCCGCCCAGGCACTCAGCGCCGCCGCCACCCGCGCCGCCGCCGCGCCGCTATCCACCGCCGCCGCCAGCGCACCCGCGCCGGCCGCGGCACCGTCTGCCGTCACCGCCGGCGCGGGTGCCAGCCGCATCACCACTGACAACACCGACTGGCCCGGCTGGGGCGTAGCTGCAGCATCCTGGCAGCTGCTACTGCCGCCAGTGCTGCTGCTGGTGCTACTGCCGGTTGTGGGGTCTGTCTGCAGGAGCGCGCGGCGGGCAGCAGCGAGCGCGACGCCTGCCGTGGAGGGGGCGGGCGGGGGCGCTGTGGGGCTGGGCGTGAGGGGCGGCGGCGGTGCGGGTGCGGGGTCGGGTGCGGCGACGCAGCTGATGTTGGCGCTGCTGGCGGCGAGGCCCAGGCCCAGTGCTGCCAGGCTGAGGCGGGTGCGCAGGTCGGACAGCCGCGCGCTGGAACACGGCACCTGCGCGTGAGTGAGTGTGCGCGAAGCAGCAATAGCAGCAGCATTAGCAGTGACATTGGTTGCAGCGGCAATAAAAGTAACATCAGTAGTAGCAGGACCAGCGACGGCACAGTGGCAGCTTCCCATCCCATCCCACCCAAGGCCTCGCCCCTGCCATCCATTTCCTTCAGCCGCGGGCAAGTGAGAAAAATGGCCCCGCTTCCCCCGCCGCAAAGCCCCCTTCCCCTTCCCCTTCCCCATCGCCCTGGCCCCCCTGCTCACCCCAATCGGCAGTAGCAGCGGCGGCGCCTCCAGCCGCACCGCCCTCAGCCGCATCCCGCTGGCACCAGGGTACAGCCCTGCTACTGCCACCGCCGCTCCGCCACCCCCTGTCGACACGCCGCTGCTGCCGCCGCCGCTGCCGCCGCCAGCAGCGCTCAGCCGCACCACCACGTCCCACGCCGCAAACAGCAGCGCCGCCGGCGCCTCCGCATCTGTCAGGTTCGCCGCCGCACGCAGCAACCAGCCGGCGCCGCCGCCGCCACCACCAGCTCCGTCCGCGGCCCCCGCCGCCGTCAGCACGTCTGACACGACACAGCCCGCACTGCCCGCCAACCCCAGCTGCTGCGCGACTGTCATGCGGGCCTGCAGCTGCGCCAGCAGCTGCGCCTGTTGCTCCTCGGGCGAGGCGAGGGATCCGGGGGAGGGGTAGGCGGGGGCAAAGGCGGTGGAGGCGGTGGAGTTGGAGAGCAGCAGGGCCCGGAGGCCGCCGGGCACGGCGGCGGCGGTGAGGTTGGTGGCGGCGGCGGCGGGCACCAGACCCCAGGTGAGGGGGCAGAGGCGCAGGTAGGACACACGGCCCTGGGGGCTCAGCGGCGCCGCGAACGCCACCCGGGCCTGATGGAGGTGCGCGGGAGGTGAGCGGGGGAGGTGGGGAGGTGGGGAGAGGGACGTGTTGCAGGGGTGAGCAAGGTGGCTGGAGTGAACACGCAGGCTCTGCGAGCTCTCAGGAGGGGAAGGGTTGGCCAGGGCTTGGGGCCAGCGCGGCGGCGCGGTGTTGCCTGCGCCCGGTGCAGTGCGGCCCGGCATCCGAATCCACCGTCACCCCACTCTAACAATCTAAGAACCTAACAATCACGACATCAGGTTCCGTCTCAGTCACATTCGGGAAGCAACGCCTCACCGCGCCCGGGCGGCGACATTTATCGCCGGTGCCGCTCGCCCTGCTGCTCCACGACGCCTCGGCCCACATCCCATAAGTATTATCGCTTGCAACTAACGCCTCTGCCTGCACTCCGCTTGTTTTCGTTGGTTTTGGTTTAGTTTGGGCTGGTATTTGCAGCCCCCCGCTACTCCCCCCCCCCCGCTCTCACCTCGGTCACCACAGTCATGTCAGCCGCGGCGGGCAGGCACAGCCCAGCCAGCGCCGCCCGCCCCGCCGCCCGCCACCCCACCAGCGTGTCCGCCAGCCGCGCCGCCAGCGCGCCGCCGCCCAGCGCCCCCAGTGCGGCGGCGGCGGCGCTGACGTTGCCTGACCAGGCGTCGGCGGCGGCTAGGCGCAGCGACACAGCGATGTAGGAGGCGCCGGGCGGCGGGAGCTGTTGCCCAAACAGGCAGCTAGGCGGCGGCGGCGGCGGTGACAGGCTGCTGCTAGGGTCCGCAGTGGTGGTGTCGGCGCTGCTGGCGCTGCTGCTGTCAGCTGGACTGTTGCCTGTGGACTGCGGCTGCTGCAGCAGCGCCCGACTTCGCAGGTGCCGAGTCGGTGCGGCGCTGTTTCCCGCGCTCGTGACGGAGGCATCAGGATCCTCCGCTGCTGAGGCCGCCGCCGCGGCGGCGGCAGGCTCCGGCGCCGGCGCCGGCGCGGGTGGGTCTGGCGCCGGCGCGGGTGGGTCTGGCGGCGCGGGCGGCGGCGGCACTGTGTTGCAGGCGAGGTCGACTCGGCCGCCGCCCAGCTGCAGCACCACACCGCTCAGCCGCGAGCGCAGGTCGGTCAGCCGGGCGCCCGAGCAGGACAGCTGCTGGGGGAAGGGTTGGGGTGGGGGGATTGCACAAACGGCCACAGGGCGGCACATGACAGTTGTTTCGTACGGTATGCTTGACCTCAGAGTCATAGACAGGGGTGGGGCGTGTGAAACTTGCAGACCCTTCGCCTCCCCCCTCCCCCCTCGGCCCCATCACCGAATGCCCCCCCCCCCCCCCACCGTGTCTGGGAGCACCAGCGGCGGCGCCTCCACCCGCACCGCCCGCACCACAGCAGTAGCGGCGGTGGGGTAAGCACGCGACACCAGCTGCGCCCGCGTCAGGTCCCCAAAGCTGCTGCTGCTACTGCTACTCCCCGTGCCATCGTTGCTGCTGCTGCTGCTACTGCCGCGCTGCACCGCCTGCATGTCCCATGCCGCGTACAGAAGTGATAAGGGGGCGGCGGCAGTAGCCAGGAAGCTGGCGGGAACCTGCAGGGGCTGTGAGAAGCTGCCGGATCCAGAACTGGAGTTGGGAGCCAAGGCGCCCGATGAGTTCCAGGATCCAGAGGGGGCTGGGGGGAATGGGGGCTGAGGCGGGCTGGGGGATGGAGGGGCGGGCGGGTCCGGGGAGGGCGGGTCCGGGGAGGGCGGGCTGGGCGCGGGACTGGGCGGCAGTGGCGGTGTGGGGGGCGGGGTGGGCCCGGGCGAGGGCGGCTTTGGGGGCGGGGGCGGAAAGGGGGAGGGCAGCGGTGGGCGTGGTGAGGGGGGCGGGGGTCGCGGCGGGGCTGGGGAGGGCGGCGCCGGTGAGGGCGGCAGCGGGGGCTCTGGGGAGGGCGGCGCGGGCGGCAGCGGTGGTGAGGGCGGCGACAGGGTGGCGTAGCCGGTGACCCGCACCGCGTCAATGACCGCAGTCAGGTCCAGCTGCAGGGCGGGGGGGGGGGGTAAGGGGGTTAGGGGTTTAGGGGGAAGGGAGTGAGGCCAGGGCCGAGCGATTGTGAGTGTGGGTCCAGAGGTGCGAGGGAGGGGAGACAGATTCCGTTGCCCCCTCGCCCGGCTGCTGCGAGCCCTCACTGCCCAGCCCCAAGTTCCCATTGCCCATCCCCCCTCCCTCCCTCCCTCCCTCCCTCCCTCCCTCTTGCCGACCTGCACGCTGACGGAGGAGGTGAGGGTGGTGGCGGCTAACACGTCGCAGCTGTGCCAGTAGGCGCGCGAGGAGGCGGAGCCGGAGGCGCCGGTGCAGGCGGGCAGGCGGGGCTGGCAGACAGCCTGGGGGCCCCGTGGGTGGGTTGAGGAGGGGAGGGCAGGGCAGGGGAGGGGCCGGCGGGGAGTGGGCGGCTTGGGGCATGAAGCAGTGGGCGAGTACCGTGAACCGGAGAATGGGTTTTGGGTGGGGCGGGTCTCGTTCCTCGCCGGGCCACACAGGGTCTGCAGCGCTGCCCGGCGCCCTCAACACCAGGAACCCCTCCTACACAGGCGGCCACCACTGCGCACGGCCCTCACCGCCCGTGTCAAGCCGTTGTAGTCGTCGTGCAAGGTGACGGCCTTGACGCCGCCGTTCGGAGGACTGCTCACCACCAGCACAGACACCTGGCAGGGGGGTGGAGCGGGAGCCGGAGGCCGAGGGGGGCAGGCGCGAGGCAAGGGTGTGTTGGACGCAGCCCCCCCCCCCATCCGTTCCTGACAGGTAGGCCCGCACGCGGCCCAGCAAGGGCGCCTACATGCGCGTCCCGTGTTGCACCTCCCGACTGGCACCTCCCATGTGGCACCTCCCGACCTCCCGTGTTGCACCTCCCGACTGGCACCTCCCGTGTTGCACCTCCCGACTGGCACCTCCCGTGTGGCATCATCACCGTCGTCATCGCAACAACCCCACATGTGCGGCCCCAGGCAGGCCCCCTCCCCCTCCGGGCCCCCAACCCTAACCCCCAACCCACACACGCACACATACACACACACGCACACGCGCACCTGGCACGCATACAGCGGCGCCTCCAGCCTGAACCGCACCGGGTACAGCTGCCCCGGCGCCTGCTGCCCGCTCACGCCCGAGCTCAGGCTCCACAGCTGACCTGCCAGCGGCGCAGCGCCCGCCGCGCCGGCCGCATCCGCCGCCAGCACCGCCTGCCAGCTGTCCACACAGCTGCTGTTGCCCGCCGCGAAGGTGGGGGGCCCCAGGGCGGCTGTGAAGTTGAGCGCGTTGGGCAGCACGGCACCGGGGTCCAGTTCGGCGGCGGCGGCGAAGGCGGCGTGGGGGCCGCCGCCGCAGGCGGTGGTTTCGGCGTTGCAGCTGGTGGCGGCGGGGCAGCTGAGCGAAGACTGCAGGAGGGAGCGCGCCTGGCGCCTGCTGCTGCTGCTACTGCTGCTGCTGCTGCTACTGCTGCTGCTGCTGGTGGCGGTGCTGCTGCTGCTAGTGTCACCGCGGACGGCGCTGGTGGTGACCCCCCCGCTGCCGCGGTGTGTCAGAGTGCCGCCACTGGCTGCGGCTGTGGCGACCCAGGCCACGTCCCACACCGTGTCAGCGTCGTGTGCCTTGCCCGGCAGGCCTGAGCGGCCCCAGGCCGCAACACAGCACACGCGGAAAGGGGGGTTGGGGAAGGGCTCCGCCAAGGAAGATTGTGGCTGCCTTCAGGTCACACTTCAGTTCTTGAACCCCGGTTCGCTCGAGCCTACCTGCCCCCGCTGTGCCTAGTCCACCGCAAGTGTGTAGCAAGCTGCATACGAGCAGCGGAAAGGCCAGCCCGGCCGCGCATGTCGCTCGTGTGCGCGTCCTTCTTCGCCGGGCGATTCCACAGCACATGTGCTAGTTTTCAACTATCCATTTTTATTCAGCCACAGCTTGTTATTGTCCATTTGCAGAATCGAGCAAGTTCTTGGGGCAGTTGACAGTGCCCCGGCTGGCAGGAGTAAGACGATTCTGCAGTCGATCATTTTACTGTGAATTCAAATGGTCATACTAACTATTGAGTGGAGCTAGCGGCACCGAAAAGCTGAAACCAAGTATCACTTTCGCACATTGGCAGCGTTTCATGGTGTATCCAGGTGCTGATTGCTAGTCCTATGTCCTCGCATGTTTGGCAGTGGCAAGATGGGCCAGAACTAGTCAATAGCGGGCAGTCGCAGATGGGCAACTTTGTGCCTCCACAATTGAAGCTTAAAGCTAATACGCTGAGCAGTTTATGTCTGTACAAACAACAGTAGGATGTTTATGCTCCAGAAACCAGGGGCTGCGCCAACGCGGCAACCTTTGACCTCCTCTAAACCCTCATCCTCAGCTCTATGTTATCACAAACGAACCTATATGAGCGAGATTCATGTGTACCGAGATTATGGAAGGCGGCTACTACTGGTCCCCGCCTTCGGGGTCTGTTCCAGCCAGGTTGGCATCTCTGCTCAGGCCCAAAGACGCGCCCAGAAATGAGCGTCTCCACGCCAAGAGACGGACATTGCTAGAATGCCAGTTGGCCCGAGGGCTGTGGCGGCCATCAGCCTGGTGCTGGTGGCACTGCAGCAGTCGCGTGGCGTCGGGCCTGCCTGCGGTGCGGCGTCGGGGGCCCACCACACTCTGGGCAGGTTGACAGCGGTTCGGCACGGGGGCTGCCCTTGGCGTTTGTCAACGCCGCCCAACTGATAGCCGGTATGTGAATGTATGACTGTTACAGTTCTGCGTGTGGCATGGCCCCTGTGGGCCTTGGGGAGACGGGCATCTGCAGCGGCTCCCGCCTGCAGTACTACTGCTACTGCTACTGGTGACGGGCAATGCGCTGCAGCTACGGGGCTGGTCACCCGAACTGTCCACTTGGGCAGTGGGGCCGGCGCCGGGCCCTGCAGCGCACGCGCGCCGGCGCGAGCATGTGGATGTGGTTTGGATTGTTTGCGGAGCTTTGGAGCCTGACGCCAAGGCGCGAGAGGGAAGCCCCTCTCGCTCAGAGGTAGGTGCAGGCTCATCCATGGGTTGCAGGTTGCGACAGCTGGGCTAAGTGAGAGAGGGCCAGGCGGCCTGTCTGAGTGAGCGTGCGCCCCAGTACCTACCTACACCAGGGTGCCCTACCGTGAGCCCAGGCCAGGGTGCGGCGGTGCTCCCACTGCCGCGAGTCCAGCGCACGGTGCACGCAGCACGCGCGTCAGGCGGCCCTCCCGGCGTCAGGCCCGGACCTCGCAGCGCGTGCTCGGACCAGGCGGCATTGGGGCATGCGCAGGCGCAGGCTGGCTTTGCTGGGGCTGTGGCGCGGAAAGGAAGGCGTGGATCTTGGTGGATCCGCGGACGTGCAGCCGTCACGGGTCGTCACGGGTCCGCAGAGGCAAGTTTGTGACGCCCGCGCGTGTTGGGGCACACTGAAAGCATTCTCTAACATATCGCTACGTCACAACACGTGTATAGGAGTTGAACACATGGATGTGGCCGCCGACCTAACCTGCCGGGTGTGCCTTGAGCTGTATGACGGCGGCCAGCGGCAGCCGTGGGACCTAGGATGCGGCCATTTGCTGTGCGGACAATGTTATGAAAGGCTCCAGGCGCGGGGTTCACCGCACTGCCTTTTCGACCGGCGTCCCTGGCGCTCGCCCCACGTCCAAATTGATGTTCGTGCGTTGGCTGAAAGGTGGCAACAAACAAAAAGTGTAAGCAACTTAAGTGTCTCGATGGCTGTGGCGTTTGACGCAACTACTTTAGCGACTTCCACCAACAAAGCTCGTTCTCCTGCCGGCGGGTGTGTGCAGGCAAGGCCGAGCGGCAACGGGAGCCCCGCTGTGCCGCAGCACGGCAAGGCTTCAGGCGGTGCCGGTGAGTTGCAAACCATTGCAAACCCTTCAGCTCCTGGCGCGTGTGAAAAGCCACCACGAACCCGAGCTTTGCCCGTATGTGCCTCGACCCATGCAGGCGGCACTACCCCGGCATGGAATAGCACTCCGGCGCCGGCAGCGGCAGCGGCGCCGGCAGCGGCAGCAGCGGCGAATCGTCAGCAGCCGCCGAGTAGCTGCTCCAGCGTCCTGCAGGCGCCCGGCAGCACCCCTGGAGCGGGGGGCGGCGGCGGCGGCGCGCGCGGCACCGCAGGCGCCGGGGAGCGCGACTGGCGGGACTGCGTGCGCGGCAGCTTGTGGCACTGCGTGACTGATGACCTACCCGAGCAGCTCGTGCGCGCAGTGGGGTTTCCGCCACAGCCCTCCGCCGCCGCCACTGCTAGTCCCGACAACCCTAGCACCAGCAGCACCAGCAGCAGCACCAGCAGCGGCGGCAGCGATGGGGACAGTCACGGCGGTGGCGGCGCACGTGCTGTTGTGCGGTCGGCTGCTCGCGTGTTGGTGTGCGGAACTGGGGCGTTGCTGGCCATACACTTCTGGAGGTACGCAAACTGGGTGGTCCCCACGCAGCAAGGCGTACCATGCATGGGCACCGCACGGAAGGGCGGCATGGGTCTGTGGGTGGCAACAAATGTTCCCGTGCGCTCTTCCAGCAGTCTACTAAGTCCCCGGCATCGCCCGCGCAAACAGCATTCACTCAACTAACTTGGCGGAATCCTTGGTTGTCGTTGGTTCCCGCTGCACACAGGCTCTTCCTGGCGTCCTTGTTGATGCTGCTGCCTGCTGCGGTATGCCTGGTGGCTGGACCCGCCGCATTCGCCCGGCTCGGCCCGCAGGAGGGGGAGTTCCCGCTGCCACGCGGCTTCCTGATCTATGTGCGTAACAAGGACGCCTGGACTGCCTTGCGGCAAATGCACAGCATGTTCCATGTCCTGTTTCCATGGCCGCCGTCTTGAATCCATGCATCGCACAGGCGTCGCTCACATTCGCCGGCGCCGCGTCGCTGTGGCTCACCCTGCGGGAGCTCTGGGCGCTGGGGCTGGCGCAGCAGGTGCTGGTGGCGGTGCTGGCGACGGCGGCGGTGCTGTCCGCGTTTCACACGTATGTGCACGGCTGCAACTGCGCGACTGGTCGCACGTGCCGCCGCTGGTCCTGGCTGCTAGCCGGGTGCACCGTGCTGGCGGCGGGCGTCATGTGTGCGTGCTGGAGCGACAGCGTGGCTGGAGCGTTCAACATCCTCTCTTGGCCGCTCATCAGGCTGCTTAGGCTGCTGGCAACGCCTGTCGTTGCAGCAGCGCAATCTATAGCGGCGTTGGTGGATGAAGAGCGCATCCGCTACTCCGAGATGCGCACGCTTTTCGCAACTGCGGCTGCAGTAGCTGCAGCTGACAAGGATCTTGCAAAAGTCATTGCAGCAGAAAAAGCGATGGCGGCTTTGATAGATGGAGCGTTCACTCCCTTCAGGCTGCTAACGCTGCACGCAAACGCTGCAGCAGCAGCAGCAGCGGAAGCCGTAACGGGCACATCCGCTGCTGTTGTAACTGCCTGGTGCAATACTACGGAGGACGCCAGCAGGGGCGGTCCGATGGAGCTGCTGCAGCTGCTGGTGCTGCTGCCTGCACGCACTATGATGCCCTTGACCGTGTGTGCTGTGAGCACGGTGCGTGACCTCGCGGTGTGCATTGCAAGTTTTGTTCAGTGGGTGCGCCTTAGCTGCTGTCTGAGTGCAGCTCTACTACTAGATTGCTCAGTGCTGGGCTGTGTCGTGGGCTGTGTCGTCGGCTACTTCCTTTCTAGGCCCAATGGACAACCTGTTGTGCCCCGGCCTGCCCGATGGCTGTACGCACTGCCCCGTACGTGTGTTTGCGCCGCAGGTGTTGATTGCCCCCAATCTTTTCAGGGCTCTACTGCCGGGGGCGGCTTGCCTGCCACAGGATGCCCCACTCGGCAGCAGCTTCCATCACGCGGCGAGCGCCGCCGTAGCGCGACTGGCGCTGTCGGTCAGCCTGGGCTCGGTGTTTTCTGTGAGGTAAGGTGTGGTGGTGCGGTGAGGTGGATGAAGGGATAGTATGAGTTGGGGCACGGTGCGGTGAGGTAGGGTATGTTGGGGGAAGTAGACGTGCAACGTCTGCATTTGTGAATGCGTCGCTGCTGTCTGGAGTGCGGAGGTTGTGCCGACACCTAACTGCCATGATGATGCGGAACGTAAGAACGTAGCCGCATGATGAGGACCGTGCGCTGGAGCGACCCAAAGTAGCAGCAGGGGTTTGGAAATCCCGTACATGAGGGGTCCCCGAAACCCCATGAGCCGGACAACCCCATGTCATGCTGATCCTGCCGCATGTGCATGTACGTGTGCTCGTGGTTTATCCTGTGATGCATGCAGGGTGGCCCTGGCGGTGAACGCGGCCGTGCTGACCGCCTTTCACCTCTTCCACGCCGCACGGCTGGGTGCACGCTGCGTCCAGTGGTTGCGGTCCCCAACACGCCGTACCGCCACCCCACCACCCTCCTCCTCCTCCTCCTCCTCCTCCTCCTCCTCGGCGGCAGCAGCGGCCTCGGGTGGTGGTGGCCTCTCCCTCGCCATGCTGGATGACCTGCTGTGTGCGGCTGTGGGGCTGCTGTGGAGCCAGGCGCTGCTGGTGCTGCCGCCCTGGGCGGGCGCTGTGGTGTGGCTGGACGGGGCGCTGGGGCCGCTGCTGGGGCAGGTGGCGCGGCTGCTGCGGGTGTCACGCATGGTCACCGGCCTGGCACTAGCCCTGAATGTGAGAACCTACCGGTATTGAGCCACACGCACGCGCACGCACACACACACACACACACACACACACACACACACACACACACACACACACACACACACACACACACAGACGCATAGCTGCACGCGTACATGGCCGTGCCCTTTCATCTTATGTTTCTCATCACGCACGTGCTCGAGATCCAAGTCCTGCCTGGCCCCGTGTCCCCTAACCACCCGCCTGCTGCTGGCTGGCGGCGCAGGCGTCCCGGCTGCTCCTCTCCGGTGCGGCGCGGGAGCGGCTGCTTGCCGGCTACCGGGCCCACAGGACCAGACTGGAGGCAGCGGGCGGCTACGTGCTGAGCGTGGCAGGTGCGGTGGCGGTGGCGGTGTGACAGCGGGTTGGTGGTGGCGTGGCAGTTATGATGCAGCGCCGGCTGGATGGTGTTGCGGCGGTGGCAACATGTAAATAGCATTCCCTGCGGTCAGATCCGGTGCGATCGACTTGTGCATGCCCCTCCCTCAACCACTGTGACCAACTTTGAGCCTCCCCGGACTACGGCCTCAAACCATTCTGTGCTTTGATGCCTCAGGCGCTGTCGCGGCCATGTGCCTGCTACTGCTGGTGCTGCCGCCGCGCCAGACGGCAGTGGTGGAGCGCCTGGTGCTGTGGGGCGGGGCGGCGGAGCTGGTGCTGCAGCTGCTGGCGGCCGGTGTGCTGGGCGCACAAGGGCATGGCATGGAGTTCAGACAGTACGCCATGCAAGTTAGGCAGTATGGCATGCAGATCAGGCAATACACCGTGCAACTCAGGCAGTACGGCATGCAGTTCCAGCAGTACGCCGTGCAACTCAGGCAGTACGGCATGCAGATTAAGCAATACCTTACGCAACTTATTGGACAGAATGGCGTACAGTTTCAGCAGTATGCCGTGCAACTCAGGCGGTACGGCATGCAGTTCAAGCAATACCTTACGCAGCTTGGACAGCATGGCATGCAGGCCAGGTAGTGCGCCGGTAGGTAGTGCACGCACGTCAGGCGCGTCAGGCAGCACGGCATATGCAGGTGGTTGACGTGGGATACATCGGGATGACGTGGGACTTTCCGCATGTCGTTGGGGACAGGACAGGACGGGGCTGCTGGGAACGGCACGGCAACATTGGCGCGTGCTGCGGACATGCTGCCGTCCCTGCTTGGCGTCCATGGGGCAAATATTGTTTCACATGTCGGAATGGTAGGGTTTGGTTGTAAGGTGTATGATGGGACAGTGGTAAGGCAAGTTGGCAAAGTCCCGTAGGGTGCAGCTGATTCCCAGACCCAACAAATGGCATACAATTGGCAGCGGCAGGGCAGGAGTGCGCGGCTGGTCGAACGCCGGAGTTACTGTACCGACGATGCTGGCTGGCTGGAAGTTTGCTGACGAGCATTCCTACGATATCCCAGTCCAAGGCAGGATGCCGGCACGGGGGCAGGTGTGGCTGCGGCTTTAACTGTGTGGCGCTAGCAAGCAGCAGGCTGGGGGCTCCCGCATGCGGGGACTGGCCGGACTGCGGCACTTGGCCGAGAGTGCGGTGCAGGAGGCGCGCCGGGGGCGGCGTTGGTGGCAGCACCGGTGAGATGAGGCTGTTTGAAGTGGAGGATGCAAGGGAGCCGCCGAGGGAGGGCTGCTCGTTGCAGTGGGGCGGGATGTGCGTGGCGTTATGGCGATGCAGCCGCCGTGGGGTGCGGACAACGCGTGTTCACGTAGTCACAACCACGGCCTCACAGGCTCACGACCTGCCGATGTGCCCCGCCCCCAGCGCAGCACCGCGCGTCCTGTTGACCTCCTAATGCCTTCCCCCCCAACACACCCATCCCACACCCACCCAGCCAGCCAAGCCACCACGTGCCCAGCCCTGGCCCTTGAGAGCTCCCCAGCTCTCGCCCGAGCCAGCCACCTAGGGCTCTCTGTGGAGCTCTGCGGGGCAGCTGCGGCAGCCTTGTGCCCGCGCCGCACTCCCAACTGCCGCAGCCTCACCTCACAGCACGTCCAACAAGTGTTCACATGACAAGTGTTCACACGCCAGGACACACATACGGTACACGGGTACACACCACAGCACGTTCAAGTGTTCACACACACGGGTACACACCACACACACATGCGGGCACGCTACCTGCTGCAAAGACCACCACAACGCCCCGGCACCAACCCGCTGCTTTCCGCCGTCCTGCCCCTGCCCCAGGTCCTCCTGCCCCTGCCCCAGCACGTCCTCCTGCTTCCCCACAGATCCTGCTCCTACCCTGCACTCCTCCTCCTCCTCCCCTTCATCATCAGCCGTTCCGCCCCCCCCCCTCCGCCGCCACGTGCCCGCCGCTCCTCCTCATCAGCCTCCGCGCATCTTCTTCTTGGAGTTGACCCAGTGCGGCGCTGTGTCCTCCGAGTACCTTTGGGCGGAGGGGGGGAGAAGTGTCACGTCATGATGCGGGTTGTGCATGTCACCGGCAGAGCAGGAATTGGCCGTGCATTGGGGATGGTGGTTGGTTCGTGCCATGCCGCGGGATGCTACAAGGGCGCAGCGCCGGCGTGGTGCGACTGGTGATGAGCTAGGTAACTGCCGGGCAGAGGGCGAGTGGCTTGAGGGCGGGGCAGTGAGCGCTGGAGCGGTTGGCTTTGGTCCTTGGGCGCACACGCCATTACCTGCTCCAGCTGACCCCCTTGTTGCGGTAGCGTAATGATCCCTAGACGGCCAGCTACCCCCACGCCAAACAAACAGATACACCCCCCACCCCGACCCTCACACACGGACTCCCCCCGCCCAAAGCCGCCCCCAGCAGTAGTCGTACGTGATCTCCATCCCCCCCACCTGTAGTCGTACGTGATCTCCACCCCCCCCACCTGTAGTCGTACGTGATCTCCACCCCCCCCACCTGTAGTCGTACGTGATCTCCATGCCGGGCGTGACGGGCTTGTCGGCAAAGATGGCGATGCGGCTCTCGCCGTCCACCAGCAACACCTGGGGGGGGGGGAGTACATTCATTTATTAGGTAAGAAGGGTGGGGTGAGGGGATGGGGGCAGGGGGGAAGGGGGCGGGAGGGAAGGGACGGGAGGGAGGGCCGGGGAGGGGGGCGTTGGGCGTTGCACTGAATCGCCAAGTATGGTATGGGGGAGTACTGTGCACCCGCAGCCGCAGCCACGGCCACGGCCACGGGCATGTCGCTTCACACCCACGTAGCCAGCCAGCCCCACACCTTGAACACCCAGCGCGCACCTTGGCTTTGGCCACTGGCTCAGAGCTGTGGTTGGCGCAGCGCAGCTTGTTGCCCCTGGGGTGGCGGCGAGTGCGAGCGCGCGCGTGTGAGAGAGTGAATGCGCTCGCGTGTGCTCAAAGAAACAACATAGGAAGGCCGCAGACGGTATTGGAGTAACTTGCGCGCGTGTGCGGCCCTCCCCCCCGCCCCACTGCCCACACTAGTTTGGGCTGGTACGGTACCTGCAACCCCCCCCCCCACCCCACTGCCCCCACTGGCCCGCTGCGCTGCTGCCCCCCC